>NC_143515.1:56234076-56534076 GCF_031878675.1 Megascapheus bottae
AAGACCTGGGTTCGATTCCTCGGTACCACATACATAGAAAAAAGCTGGAAGTGGTGCTGTGGCTCAAGGTCATAGGGTTCTAGCCTTTAGAAAAAACCCAAGGACAGTGCTCAGGCCCCGAGCTCAAGCCCAGGACTTGCAAAATAAAAAAAAAAACAAAAGAAAAGAAAAAGCATAGTTCTAACACAGTGGTTTTAGCTTTGAACATGTGTATGTGTCAGAACTTTTTTAAAAAAAGATTTTAAGAATTTTATTGTAAAGGTGATATTCAGAGGGGTTCTAGTTATATGTCAGGTACTGAGTACATTTCCTTTTGAACAGTTTTACCCTCTCCCTCATTTCTCCCAGCTTCCCCCTCTTGATTTCCTTCCACCCAACTTGTATAGTGTATTTCCAACACAGTATCTAGCAGTATCTAGTACAGAATATCTAGTATTCACTGCTGAATTGATTCACCCTTTGTCCCACAATTTCTGTGTTTCCCCTTTCTCTCCCCAAATCAGATAAATTTATATAGAAGACAGGGTACTGAAATTAAAAAAAAAATCAGTGACAGAAGGAAATAAACCAAAGAAAAAAGGAAAGAAGAAAAGGAAAGAAAAAAAAAGAACCACAAACAGTATAATAAAAACCCTCTTGCTTCCATGTCTTGGAGTCATTTCCATAAGCATAATTTTATATGATCCTTTGCACATAACTATTGAGCCCTTCTGATTCTCTCCCAGGAATATCCTCCTTTGTTCTCACTATGTGAATGTTTAGATTGCTGTTTAATTAATCATGCCCAGGTGTAATTATTTTTTTTGTCTTTTACTATTCATTGAGTTTACTTAGATTTAAAGGCACGTTCTAATTATTACAAATTAGGGAAGCTATGCAGCCTATGTTTCTTTGGGTCTGGCTTACTTCCATTATAATCATGTCAAACTTTCAACTTATGCAACTGAAAGATCATATATGTGTGCATGTCTTAAGCCTGAAAATTTGTGATACTTTGTTATGGTGGCAAAAAAACTAAGCATGCTAAATTTTCACCTGTCTTTACTACCTTACTTTGCACAGACCTCCTCTTCAGTTTCTGGTTTAACTTCTCTTAGCTGCCACCACTGCCCATAGTTTCTTTCCAGAATTTAACATTCCTTTCCGTTCCCTACTTTATGTCTGGTTTCCATTCTGAATTCCCAGGCCCTTTTTCTACTTATTCCCAATAGGAAATGGTACCTCGAATCTGAACTATTTTGTTTTCCCAGAAGGATAAAGAATAAAACTGAAGAAATTTGAGAAAAGGAGCTGAGCTTGTGGGAGGATTGCAATTAGTTCTTTTCATTACAGAAACTTGTTTATTTTCATTAAAATGCTAAAACAGGTGCATTATCCCATAGCTGCTGTCATTCAATGATGAAAAGTTGGTGATTAATTCACTCCAGGTTTACCATAACAAAAGACAATGGTTTAATTTTCCAACTGACTTCCAATATGGAGCTGAGCAAACACATTTAAGTGGATTCCATAAATATCCAGGCAAGACTGGAGCTAATTTTTTTTTTTGTATTTTGTCACCATTGGCTTAGATCAATGTTCCTGCCCAGACATTCTTCAAGAAAAATTTCTGTTATTTTTATTTATCAGATTAGTCTAATAAAAATACTTCAAAAGAATGAATTACGGGGCCAGGAGTTTGGCCTAGTGGTAGTGTGCTTGCCTAGCATGCACGAAGACCCAGGTTCAATTCCTAGGTACCAGATACATAGAAAAAAAAAGCCAGAAGTGGTGCTGAGGCTCAAGTAGTAGAGCTCTAGCCTTGAGAAAGTCCAAGGACAGTGCTCAGGCCCTGAGCTCAAGCCCAGGACTGGAAATGAGCTGAACAGTACCATTAGCTAGATAACATATGTTGGCTTTTCATTTACTGATTCATTACTTGAACAAGATACTGAGTCACCCTGGGCCCTCAGTTTTCTCATCTCTACATAAGGGGAAATAGTAGTGTAATTCCATTATCTGTTTTTGAAGTCATCTAGATGAGCTACTATGTGTAAAATATCTGGATCGGTGCGTGAGAGTAATAAATATGGCACATTAATAAGTGTCTGTAATTAATGGTACTAGGCTGCAGATGCTTTGAGGTCATGGATTGTACATTTCAAAGAGTACCTGGTACACACAGTAGCGGATCAGCAAGAAGATTGTGTCTGCATCACCGATGTCTGCACAGAACATTTTCCAAAAAACAACTTCAGGAACTTGTGTTGAAATGTCATATTTTCCAGTAATCACTGACCAGCATGTGTTAATAAAAGGTCAGGTTGAAAACATGAGACTGAAAATATACCTGTTAAAGACTATGTGGGCCAAACTGCTCATTTCAAAGGCTGTGTTTATGTTGAGAGAAAATAAACACACTAACTTCATTTCAGAGATTAGAAAAGAAATAATGTTCATTACCAAAAGAAAATAATTCACTGTATAACTCTTATTTGAAGCCCAGTGTTCTTTGGGTTTAAAGTGTATATATGGAGAGAAGTGTACATTTTATGGTAAGATTTTAGAATTTTGTTACATGTACACCTTCCTAGGATGACAAATCTACAATCAACATACTGCTTTGTGCTAATTTTCAAAGAATCTCCAAGCCCACAGCCAGCAAGTCTCTGACTTCAATCACTAGGGATGGATTCTGGGTTGTTTTGACTGTCATGGAAATGGAATCAAATAAAAACTACTCGATATCTGCCTTTTTGGCTAATACAAACAATTATAAATTTTCACATTATTATGTATATCAGCAATTAAGGAAAACTCTAAGTATGACTTCATTGTATGAATAGACCACTACTTGGTCACTGGGCCTCTTTTTTTTCAATAGGCATGTGGGCTGTTTTCAATTTCTGAGAATGATAGAGCTGCTCAAGCAAATTGTTTGGAGGATTTATGTTTTCATTACTCTTAGGTAAATATATGGATTTGGATTGCTGTGTTAGAGGTAGGTGAACGCTTAACTCTATAAGTGACCACCAAACTTGAATTTATGAGGAATTATCAACCTGGTAATTCCAGGACTTCCCAGCTCTGCCCTGAAACCACAGTTTGATGGAGCAATTTTCTTTTCTGCCATGAAAACTTCTCATTTGAGGTTCAGTTCTTTGAGCTAATTGACAATAAGATCCAGTCTAGTGGCTTAAATTTTTATTTAAATAAAAGATCAAATATAGTATGTGATTTTTTTTTGCCAGTCCTGGGCTTCGGCTCAGAGCCTGAGCACTGTCCCTGGATTTTCTCAAGGCTAGCACTCTACCACTTGAGCCTCAGCACCACTTCCGGCTTTTTGCTATGTATGTGGTACTGAGGAATCGAACCTGGGTCTTCATGCATGCTAGGCAAGCATTCTACCACTAGGCCAAACTCCTGGCCCTAGTATGTGATTTTTTTTTAAAAATGTGCCCATGTTATATGTTGTGCATCCCCAGAGAAGATGACAGATTAGGATGTGATTTTGTAAGCATTGTCTTTACCATTATAGCCAGAAAGGTCCAACAAATAGGGATTTTCATATGAAATAGCACTCAGGGCTAAAGCTGTGGGTGAGCTGAGCTGTACAATGTAATGAGAACTAAGACAGGGTTTTCATCTCCCACCAATCTTCTTTTATTACAGATAGGCAATTTTAGACAGGTACTGCTGTTTGTCAATCTGTATGTTAAAGTGACTTGGGAAGTAGAATTTAAAAATCACTAATAATAGTTAAGGGACTAAGGTGTTTTGCATAGCTTTTGTAGTGCCTACTGAGTAGCCAGATGGTAGGCTTCTTTCCAATTGCACCCCACTTCCTCCTCAATTCCTTGGGGTAAATAATATCTTGAATATTTCCTTTTCTTTCTGTTCTGAAATGATATAGCATATAATTTATATGTTTTGACATTTATAGGAAAGGAAACATACTATATATATTCTGAGACTTGCTTTATTTTTTATATTTCTATAGTTTATCCATTGACTCTGAATATTAGGTGATTCATTCATTTCTACTTTTGGTAAAAAAAATGGAGTTGTTTTTATTTATTTGTGAATTATCTTTATCACTATGTATCTATGTCCTGTCTATCCATCACCTATGGGTGAGCTGTCTATCTAATCATTTTTTTCATATATTTTTATTGTAATTAATAGAAGGGTTACATTATATTCACCAGATAGAAGGTGCATTACTTCACAAACATTGATACCCTTTCTCATGTCTTGGTCCCCATTTCCCTCCCCCCCCCGCCCCTCATCTTGTTTTCCCCTCCCTTCCCTATCCGATTTCAAGTAACCAACTAAACATATATACAATATATTAGATAACAACGTAAGATACTGTAACAGTATGAGATAACCAAGGGACAGGAAAAGAGATGAGAGATAACATAGTACATTAAGGACAACAATCACTCCTAATGAATCGTTTTAAATGTGGGCCATCACTATTGCAATCGTATTTCTTTGGAGGAATTTAACAATTGTAGTAAAAAAAGGAATTTAAACCTTGAAACTTAATTATTTTAACTGTCATTTTTAGAACAATTCTAAAGTCCATTTGTACGTACACTGTGACAAATGACAAAACTTGCTGCAGAGTTATCTTTGGCATGGAGATTGAACTATGCTGTTTTTTTTTTCCCCACTGGGGATGAATTTGGGGTATAAATGATGAGTCCAGTAAATGTGGATGTCTAGCTTCCTAGGAAGAGTCAAATTGTTTTGCAAAGTCAATGTTCAATTTATATCCTCACAAACACTAGCTGCGAGTGCACTTGGTGTCCATCGATTATTTAGTCTGTCAATTTGATAGTTTTCAAAGGGAATCTCATGGTTTAATTTGGGTTTTCTGATTGCTAGTGAGTGGACATGTAATTCTCTTATTTTGTGTTTGCATTTCTGCATGACACATGGCCTTTCCTACTGCTCATTTTTATAGTAGGTTTTCCTATTTTATAAAAATTATATTTTATTGTCAAGGTAATGTATAGAGCGGTTATGGTTACATTCATCAGGTAGGGTGCATTATTTCTCCAACCTTGATACTCCTTCTCATGTTTTTGTCCTTCTTTCCCTCTATTCCTCTCCCTCCCAATCATCTTGTTTTCTCCCTTTCCTTCCTAGTTGAACAAATTATTTACTTAAAAAACTCTCTTTAGTAGATTATGCATATTGGAAATTACTTCTAGTTCTTTTTTTCTTTTCTTTTTTTTTCTTAAATGGGACTCAAACTCAGGCCCTGGGTTTTGTGCCTTTACTTTTTCCCTCAAGACTGACACTCTACCTCTTGAACTACAGTTTCATTCCTGGCATATTGGTGGTTAATTGGAAAAGAAGAGTCTCATAGGCTTCCCTGCCTTATCCTTTAGAAATTCTAGTTCACCATCCTACTGCAATGTTAGCTCTCAGAAAGTCCTGATACTGGTTGCTTTGTTCCTGCTATGTTAAGCAGGTAGCTGTGGGCCTCTAGGGACAGTAGACTTTCCCATGACAGATTATAGGGTTAGGATTTTGTTATCTCTCTGGATTCTACTTGTCATTATTTGGTGTCTTGTCATTATTTTGTCAGTTTCTCCTTTCTTCTCCTCTCCTCCTCTTTTCTTTTCACTTTTTCCAACCTGTCTTAACCCCCCTATTTTATCCAGCTCTTAGAGCATCCTGTACAATTAGGTTATCCCTTGATATTTTGTGCATCAGTTTTGGATAATGACATATTTTTTGTAGGTGAGATATATAGTAGGTTTAAGATAATTATTATAGAAAATCACTCTCTCTTGCTTTCTACAAATCTTTAATGAGATGGAAATGGTTGAGATTAATACTAGGAGATTAGAAAAGCCCATGAGCCCTGTGGACTGTGGACTACCTGGAAGCTAGACAGGGAGAGAAACGGTAGAAAGGAGGTTACCCCACAGTCCACTGCTACATTGTAGATGTCAACAAAGGCAACAGAAGGGAAAAGAAGTTTTCTTTTTTTAATGTTTTTTATTGTAATTAACAGAGGGGTTACAGTTATATTTACCAGATAGAAGGTGCATTACTTCATATACTTTGATACCCCTTCTCATGTTTTTGTCCCCATTTCCCTTCCCCCACCCCCTCCCCCATCTTGTCTTCCCCCTTCCCTTTCCTATTTCAAATAAACAAAAAACGTATATACAATATACCAGATAACAAGGTAAGATACTGTAACAATATGAGAATAACCAAAGGACAACAAAAGAGATGAGAAATAACATAGTACATTAAGAACAACAACCACACATTATTTAGGCAAAAGAATTTTTCTATTGAGGATTGTTCTCTGTTACTTAAGGTCAAGGTATCTGGGGTTCTCTATTAAAAATGAAAAGAAAATTGTTTCATTAGGTATCTGCCTAAAGTCAATGGCCGTGGAGATTTCAGTCTATTTTGTTTGGAAGTAGTATGTTTCACACATTACTTAAAGTTGATTTAGCAAATAATAAAATATTTATGCTTGTGTTGGAGACTTGCAGTTGATCTCTTATGCATATGATTTAATACAACATAGCAATTATTTGTCTTACAAACTTTTATTATTCATTTGACATGATTACATGTAATTTTTGAAGGGTTTTGGCCCAAAGTTCAAAATTATTCTTACTCTGAAAAGAATTATCATAAATTAAAGATTATAATGCACTATTCATCTGAGAAAAACATATTACTAGAAATTGTTGCCAACAAGTCTGAAACACATTTTTGGCTTACCAGGTGAAATTACTAAAAAAAATTGTTGCAGTATAATCTTTATTGTTCTACTAATAATTTTCACTGTTTGACATAGATAATTTAAATATTTAATATACAAACATCGGATTAGGCAATGGCTTTTACAAATAGGAACTGGAAACACTAACCTTCTTAGGTAATATCATGTTCCCTGACAGGTTAAAAATGCCGTGGCTATAAAAAACAACAAGGAGAGTTAAAGAAAAGGGATTAGGTTGAGAGGGCTGGGGAAGAGTGTTAATACGAGTGACATGGATGAAGATGCACTGTACTTAGTTTTGGTTTGTTGAATGGTAACTTTCGTACAGCTATTTAAGGATAATAAAAATGTAATTTAAACATGTCAGGCTAATGTACCTTCTATCTGGCAAATATAATGTAGCCCTTCTATTAATTACCATAAAATATATGAAATAATAATAAAATAAAATAAAATTTAAAAATGCTAGGCTAGTCTTGGTTTCTCATGCTTCAAATCTCATTTATGTAGAAGATAGAGATGGGAAGGTTTCCAGTCTAGCCTGTTTAAAAAGCTAATGAGAGCCCATCTCAGCACATAAGCTAGGTGTGGTGATTCATAACTGTAAGTTCAGCTGTGTAGGAGGCATAGATAGGATCTGAGACTGGCTCTGGGAAAAAATATAACACCCTATCTGAAAAATGACTAAAACAACAACAAAAAAAAGGGTTGAGGACATAGGACTCAAGTGGTAGAGAAACTGCTTAACAAGTATAAAGACCTGAGTTCAAATTCTAGCACTTCCAAAAAGGAAAATAGTCTTGGCACTTAATAGTAAATCACTTTTTTATTATTGAAGGAATATTTTTAGTGTAGGTTAATAAAATTCTTCTTAGCTACTGTAAACAGTGTAAGAAATAAAAAAAACTATTTACATCATAAATTCACTTTATAAAATGCTCCTGTTACATATATATACATATATTTAATTTTTGCTGAGGAAACTGTGACATAATAATTATGCTATGTTAACTAGAGTACATTGTATTTTGTCTTATAAATCACTGTATTTTTTTTTTTTGCCAGTCCTGGGCTTGAGCTCAGGGCCTGAGCACTGTCCTTAGACTTTCTCAAGGCTAGAGCTCTACCACTTGAGCCTCAGCACCACTTCTGGCTTTTTTCTATGTATGTGGTACCAAGGAATTGAACCTGGGTCTTCATGCATGCTAGGCAAGCACTTTAACCACTAGGCCAAACTCCTGGCCCTAAATCATTGTATTTTATGAGTAGTGTTCACCTTTAGTTCTTTCCTTATGAGAAACACTATCCTTTAATTATTTCCTCTGTTGGAAAGTTAAGTGAATTGAATTTGCATGCTGAGGTTTAACTTTAAAATAGTCAAGAGAGGAAAATATTCTTTACAGACTACAAGTTGTTCATTGCTGACCTGGTTTTCCAGGTAGGACAAGAACACATCAACACAGGAGTTTCCCTAAGAGTGGAGGCCATGTTGATGGACAGTAATCTTTCAGTGAGGAGAAAAATATTTTCAACTGCTTAACAGGCTTTCATTGCCACTGTCCCATAAGTCCATTAAAAACCAGTCCTCAATAGCAGAGTGATAATTGTTCTCAAGTAACCCGTCTTCCATTTATTTGTTTTAGAAATCACATCCCTTCTGCCCCCTCCCCCTTGCCCATCCCCAGCTCTCTGAGATCCTTGAGAGCCAGCTGCTGTCCTGTTTTAGCCAGGAAAGTGTGAGTTAGTGGTATCATGCACACCAGCCTGCTCACGTCCTCCACAGAGAAAACTCCTCACTTTCCTCTCTTGTAGTGCTAAAGTGTTGTAAAACAAATTTTACTAACACAGAGTAAGACAGATTGAAGACAGAATAGATAGATTCAAGATAGATTTAAGGCAGAATAAGAGGCAGCAAGCAATCCAAAAGTGAAGGGCCAGGGTTGTGAGAAACCTTAGGGGACTGACCTCATCTCTAACCTACTACTTTTTTTTTTTTTTTTTTGCCAGTCGTAGGGCTTGAACTCAGGGTCTGAGCACTGTCCTTGGACTTTTTTTCTCAAGGCTAGAACTCTACCACTTGAGCCTCAGCACCACTTCCAGCTTTTTTTTTTTTCTATGTATGTGGTACCAAGGAATAGAACCTGGGTCTTCGAGCATGCTAGGCAAGCACTCTACCACTAGGCCAAACTCTCAGTCCCTTAACCTACCACTTCTGTACCATGACATCTGCCAACTCTGGATTGTTATATGGGAGAAAAAATAACTGCCTCGACTAGTTGTGGGATCTTTTGGTTCCCCTTGTTTTATCTAGTTAGTCCATCTAAAATGATATATCTTCTGAATACAAGAAGAAAACAATTTCTACATCTATAGTATCCAACCTTGTAGCAGGCAAGCCTCCATCTCTCCTGAGAATTTTCCTTAAAAACATGTCTAGTATGATTAAGATTTGGAATTTTTAAATTAGATTTAATTTTAAAGATAATGAAATCTGTACTTAAATTTAATTAGCACTACTGAATAAATGACTGATAACTTTGTACTAAACTATACCCTTTTCTATATTATATAATGCAAAACACAAATTTAAGATGCAAAAATTTTCCAGATGCAAAATTGTTGATTATAACAGGTTCTCCTCAATATGTAATTAAAATCAAAATCTTGAATATAAGATTAAAAATTGAATACCTTATAGTCAGGCTAAAGGTATATTTAACTCAACTTAGTATAAGATTTAATTATATATTATGAAAATTATTACAGGGGTATTGGCTTGTTAATTTAGAATATACTGTTGTTAAATCGTCTATCCCAGGGTTATAATTTCAGCTTGAATTTTCTCAGGATATGGTTTCTGAGTTACAAAATAACTAATTTTTTTTTTGCTAGCCCTGGCGTTTGAACTCAGGACCTTGAGCATTCTCAAGGCTAGTGCTCTACCACTTAAGCCACAGCACCACTAATCAGCTTTTTCTGTGTATATGTATGTGTATGTGGTACCAAGGAATCATACCCAGGGCTTTGTGTGTGCTAGGCAAGCACTCTATCTAGCACCAGGCTGCACTCCTAACCCAAAGTGACTAATTTTGGAGCCTGCTTGCAATTTCCCAAGCTATGCTTTGGACTGGGTTCAAATAGAAGGAAGTGAATCTGTATTGTAATCATCGTTTAAAGCTCACTGGATACTGTTCATATTGGCTTCAGTTATTTGGAAGTTGATGTTTTCCTCCAAATGATAGAACGTTTTCCCTAGATAGTATTATATACATTGTCCTAATATTGTTGTATTTTGACCTTCCTTGCAAGCATTGATGGAAAATTAAACCTGGCACGTGTTCACAGTTTATTTCAATTAGCAAAGCCATCAAAGTTAAATCAAAGGAGAAAGTGTTGGCTTTTACCTGAAAACATGTCCTTTTTAGTCAGTTTGGTGAATTCATTATCGTGGATTCTGGTCGCTCTGAGTATGGTCAGATCATCTGTACACTTGCCTGGTTGTTTATGACCATTTATGATGACCATTTTTTTTCTCTTCTTGAGCAGTGTCTGCCATTACTGAGACTATTGGCCTCTTCTAGTTCTTTGTTTTCATGATATTTATGTGGGATGAGGACAGTACATTTTCAAGATTGATATATTTAGTGGAGTAGAATTGTGAATCTATTAACCTTCCCCTCCATATTAATTCAAATTGGACATGTCCTTCTAAGATTATCTTTCTTTTTTTATTTATTGATTACTGTTTATTTACCAATATTTCTCCAGTATCATTATTATTATTTTTTTATTGTGATTAATAGAAGAGTTACATTATATTCACCAGATAAAAGGTGCATAACTTCACAAACATTGATACCCTTTCTCATGACATGGTCCCCATTTCCCTCCCACCCTCCCCCCGCTTATCTTGATTTCCCCCCTTCCCTATCCAATTTCAAATAACTAAATTGGTCATGTCCTGCTAAGATTATCTTTCTTTGTAATTTTATATAATCAATTTTCTCTTTCTCAAAATACTATAAAGAACATTTAATGGTTCAATGTATACCAATTAATCATAGTTCTTCGTTTTCTTCAATACTGAAATTGTTGAAGAGTAACCAGTGTGAATCTTCTAAACTCCCTGTAGTGCCCCAATGTCTCATAGATTTTTTTCTAATGTCCTTACTGTCAAGTCTACTGCTCATTACCTTAGAATATTCTTCAGCTTCAATGACAATGAAATGTTGCAGTATTTTCATAGGATTTACATGAGACTAATTACCTTGTAAGTCTCATGTTTCTTTTGACACAAGATGGGTAAGTTTGATCAACAAACATTTTGAGTTGAATTGCTTCTAATGATAGAAATACAAGAGAATATTTCTACTTAAGAACTTGAGTTCACATTAATGTCTCAGTATGGTCAACTGGTAACATTAAATCTTGTAAACTTTAGATTTAGTATGCAATTTATCATGCCTTTAAAAATTTTGAACTCTCATCTATGTAGAAATAATATTCTCTTTTTACTGGAGTATTTTATGTCTAGCCCATCAGTGTTTTGAAGGGATCTCACTAAAGGAACCAGAGAAACTTTGGGTTTATAAGAAAATTTCTAGGGAATCTCTTCCATTTCAAAGGAAAAAACTGAATGTCCAGAATGAACACTTGCCCTCATCTGCATATGTGTGGGAATTTTTTTGTACATGCACAAACATACAGATAACCCCCTTAGAAACGAGGCTGTGATGAATTCCCTGTTTACATTCTGACATGCTCAGACAGATTGGGAGCTGCATCAGACTCTATCAGGACTGAAATAGGGCTGAAGTCCACTTTGATGCATTGTCCAAAAGAAACCATTCTGCTGTAGCTAAGAGAAAGAATTAGATCAAGCCTTTTCTAGAACAACCTCCAACATTTCAGGGAGGGACTGAAAGGATTATCACACCACTGCATATTTAGGATGGGAGGAGAGGTAAGGCTGGAGTGACAGTCTAGCCTCAGATCTCTGTGGGCTTGCACCATCCGTTTATAAGATAGTCATTACATATTTTAAGATTTTTCTTTTTTGTTGTTTTAAATGTTTGCTTTAAATGTTACCTTTAGTTGCATAAAGTGGCTTCAATTCAACATACAGAAAATTTCAAGAGAAATGGCCTTATTACTGAATTTTAGCATTAACCATTAGAAAAAAGAGAGTAGCTAATTTGAGAATTATAAAAATCATCTGGTTCAACTTCCTTATTGACACACCAAACGAACATGGTTTAAATCTTGTAGCACTTTAAATGATTGTGGTTTCAGAATACATAATGAACAATTTGTTATGCTAACTTTCTAGGAGAAAATAAGCAATACTGGACTGTAATTAGATATGAAACAGTTGTCTGATTAAAATGTTGCTGGGTTACTAGAGTTAAAATTTTCTACATAATATTTTCAAGCCATTTTAATTTCCAATAGATGTCAGATAACAGCCAATATACTAAATTCACCAAAATGCATTTTTATAATATTGCTATTCTAAGTTATAGGCTAGACACATCCATTAGTGCTATGATGTTATATTTAATAAAGATCATTTGATATAATAATCTAAAATTGCAACATTGTTATCTTCCATCCTTGGTAGAAGCCTTCTTATTAATTATACTTTGCTGGATTTGTCCCTTTGGATCAGTTTTTGGGAAAGCTACATGACTCAGAGCATAATTTGTTAAAAACACATTACTCATAATGGGACAAAATTACTGTTTTTGTACATATGAGAACTTAATAAGGTTAAGTTGTTCTTAACTAGAAGAGTGGTTGCATAATCTTAGTGATGCTGCGACCACTTGTGTATGCTTCTATAATGAGTAACTTCAAGAGGAGAGTTATCTGTAGCTAGTTTTATACATATAAGATTATGATTGTATTTAATATCATTGTAAATACCTTCAAAAATATAATAATATCAGTCAATCTTATTCCTTTAACAACTACATCCTTCAAGAGCAAGGATGAGAAACAAGATTTCCTTCAGAAGTTGTGTCTTTTTCTTTGTTGGTTGTAGCGCTTGTGTGCTGTCTCTGAACTCTTTTGCTCAAGTCTAGAGCTCTACCACTTTGAGCCAGAGCTCCACTTCTGGTTTTTGAGAGGTTAATTGATGGTAAGTCTCACAGGGACTTTTATGTCTGGACTGGCCTCGAACTGCAGTCTTGAGATCTCAGTTTCCTGAGTAGGTAGGATCATAGGCATGAATCACCTGTACCTACACCTGGGAAGCTGTGTATTTCAAAGCTGTCACTCAGTCAAGGAAGTAATTGGTAACGACAGTAGTTGACTCAATAGAAATTGCTACTTAGTTCCTGGAAGGTAGCTCTGGAAACCGAGAGCTATGCAGCCACATTCTATAGACTTTCCTGGGCTATCAGCATTGTATTTTTTTAGAGCACATTGATTTATGCAAAAGAATCAGTAACCTTAACTATTTCTTGGAAGAAATGAACAGTTAATTTATACAAAAACTTGGGAAGAAAATTACCCAGAGCATTGAAATTCGCAGCACTCTCTTGGTAATTTTCATTATACTAATTTGCAAATCTAATAACTCATGTCTGAAATCTTCCTGTCTGGCACTTTCTTCTTCATAGCAAAATCTAGTAGGACAGAATTTCACTGAAGTCTCTTGTCAGAGTGATCTCTCTCCCTTTCTTCCTGGAGTAATTTTTTTCTTAACCTACTTTCAGGTAGTTAGGAAAATAAAGTATTAAACTATACCCACGTTGTCATGTAGTGTTCTTCTTAGTTTTGTAGCATGAATTCTTTTCTAGTTATATAAAATATTTGCTGTCATTTTGTTTTGAGGAAAAGTGTGTCTCAGTATTAAAACACTGTAACTCAGATGTATAAAGAAGACCGTTTTATGACATATCATTTGTTTTCAAGTCCTTAGGCTCACAGAAGAAAATTGTTCTTAATGTACTATGTTATTTCTCCTCTTTTTTTGCCCTTTGATTAATCTCATATTGTTACTGTATCTGACTTTGTTACCTGGTCTATTGTATACACATTTATTTGTTTATTTGAAATAGAAAAGGGAAAGGGGGAAAACAAGATGATTGGGAGTGGGTGGGGAAAGGGAAATGGGGAAAAAAACATGAGAAGGGGTATCAAAGTAATGCACCTACCACCTGGTGAATGTAACTGTAACCCCTCTATACGTTACCCCGACAATAAAAAAGAAAATTAAAAAAGGAAACCTTAAGTTTTTGAATGGACGCTAACTGACTTTC
This sequence comes from Megascapheus bottae, assembly GCF_031878675.1. NCBI lineage: Eukaryota > Metazoa > Chordata > Mammalia > Rodentia > Geomyidae > Megascapheus > Megascapheus bottae. Next base: position 56,248,087 of record NC_143515.1, read on the forward strand.
CCATTTACAGATCTGAAATGGAAAACTGGGAAAATAGTTCAAGCCTCTTCTCCCTCCTTTGTGAGCCATGCCATGATTTCCCTACACCCTCAGGAAAAGAGCCCATTTCTACATGGTGTTGAGTACTTTTGTTCATTTCCCATTGATGGATTCTGAGCAAGGAATGGGTTCCTTTTGCTGTCTGTCTCCTGCTGTTGATTTACATTCCCATGAAACATTCCTCCACAGGCTCACTTTCTGCTTTCTACAATAATCTTATTGATGAGCTCACCAGCTAAACCAGCTGAGCATGTTTATGTCTCCTCTAAAAGATGCTGGGAATTCTGCATTATCTGTATATCAGATATCTGTCTCTTTTCTCTACTTGTCCCATGTTAGTGCAGGGCCTTCCTCAAGGTGACCTCCCACTAGAATTCCAAATGAGAAAACACACTTTTCTGTTTGGGCCAGGGGTTATCTCTGGGCTCTTCTAACCATTTTTCCTTATGTCAAGATCATATTGGTAAGAGTCCAAGAGAAACAAGGTTCTCACAAATAACCTCCTAGCTGCTTTCTCTCTACTTATGCCTTTTTGCTGGTAAGGAAGGGCCTTATTTTTATTTATTTTTCATCTTGTCTGACCTCCTTTATTCAAATTCTTATATGTTGTTAGGGAGATCTACCTTTTCCTTGATAGGATATTTGAAAGGAAGAGATCCAAATGGCAAAATATATAAACAAGGATTAAAAAATCTCTCCCCACTATATTTTAGTATAATAGTCCTGGAATGATCATGAATACCATTCTTATTTTAGTGAGAGAAATTAAGGACAGTTAGAGTGCATGTGGGAGTGGGGGTGAACAGACCTATAAATTGAGGCTTCCTAGCTGAACAAACACATCATACAGTGAATATTTATCAAGTCTCTTTATTATGTTTGCAGCCTTTCAAAGTGTAACATACTACATTCTATCTGTAAGGAGTTTGCCATCCAGGTAGGCAGGTAAGACTTATGTGCTTTTGATTATAGACTTCACATGAATGTGTAAGGGATTAATGTTATCTTAGCTCATAGGCAGAGCGGTTGATTCAGGGTCGGCTGACAGAAGGCTGTTTTATGGTGATAGTGAATTGTGCAGATAGCATTTATACTGGTGGAGTGAAGGAGAAATCATGGCTTAAAGGAAGACAGACAGGACTGTAGGAAATGCAGAGGAGGAAGACAGACATATATTTCAGAAACAATCCATTATTCTAGTCAGTTGTTTATGTAAAAGCTGCTAAGGAAATAAGAATGAGTCAGGGATTGGGGAATGTTTTGAGACTCAGCTAGATCTGTTCTGATCAACTGGTTCCTGATCAGGATATTAGGAATTATAACCTGGAACACATTTTCAATGCAGCAAGTGGCTACTTGGACACATGAAGTCCTGAGAGAAAGGGGTTATGAGGGCCCAGTCTCCAAAATATGGATACCATTGTAATATTAACATACATATTTTTATTTACTTTTTTCATTTTAGTTTTTATTATCATGGAAATGCACAGAGGGGTTACAGTTCCATTCGCCAGATAGTAGGTGCATTACTTCTCATACATTGATACCCCTTTTTATGGTAACATACATATTTTTAAATAAACACTTTTTTTTCCTCTTGTGATCTAATATTTTTTACTTTGGTCTCAACTCTCAGGTAGCTTTGCCTCCAGTGCTCAGTGGGTTTCTTTTACATTAGGAAATGGCTATCTTGCTGCCTACGAAAAAGTTAGAGTTTGTTCTCTAATGCCTTGCTGTTGGAAAGACCCCCATGATCTTTTCCCAATTACAAAGGTGAATTTTAAAAACTAAGGCCATTTCTTATGAAATAGAAATTCTTGCATTGATTTATTCTAAATCCTTCCAACCCTCATTTGACTTATTTGAAAGATAGTAATAGAGTGAAATATTTCAAGGCTCTTTTTAAAATTAGGCTAACATATATGCATTCAAAATTGTTTTTTAAAGTGAAGAATCCTTGAAAAAGACACCAGAAGATAAGCAGTATATGCCAACATGCTCTTATGCATACTGACACGCACCTGTAAGAATTGCAGGCATCTCCATGTCCTTTTTGGAAACAAGCACATAAAAAATGTTTTCTTGTTCAAACTACAATTATTTTGGAACATGATGAAAAATACTTCTAGCAGTGAGACATATAAAATTTCAGAAGGAATTTAGATTAGACAGAGGTAGTATTATTTGACTTTTACAAGTTTTTAGAAAGTAGTCACTAGAACTAATTGTTATGAAAGTGGAACTTTTCTTCTTCTTTTTTTTTTTACTATTATCTGTTTAAGTCTATGTTTTAAAAACTTCAAATCAGTTTCAAAATTCCCTTTATATTTGTAAAACTCAGTGAAATAGTGAAAATATGAAAACATTGCTGAATAGGAAGCTTTTAAAATGAGTCATACATAAATGTATATGTTCACATATATGTTAGGTTATATAATTGAGTTACATATACATTTAACCTTTAAAATAATGTACATTGTAATATATGATAACCTTGATGTTTATTAAATCTCCAGGCAAATAGTCTCATTAAAAACAATCAAATATAAAGGTAAGATGCTTTTCTTTCCAGATCTGCACAAATTCCTCTTCTACCCACTTAGTCCCTATAGAAAGACCAAGATTACAGGTGAAATGGAACGTTTTTGGTGGTTCTAGGTCTTGAACTTAGGACCTTGTGTTTGCTAGACAGGTATACTACCATTTAAGCTATACCTCCAGGCCCTTTGCTTTAGTTATTACTTTGAAAACTTAACTATACTTACCTTTCAGGAGTTGCCATTCAACATAGTAGACTCTTGATCATTGCTGTCCCTTTGAACATTTACACCCCTCCTTCCTAACCGCACCTTTTTCCTCAGTTTTCTTAAATTGTATGATATACATTGACATTTTTACTGCCTTCTCCCCTGCTTATTCCATTTGTTCATCTATTCCTTTCTCCCCGACCCTACCCCACGCTTTATAAGTGCCCATTTTCTGATGGTTACTTGGTGGAACTACGGTTTAGCCTTTGTAATTACACTGCGCTTACCCCTGAATCTACAATATTTCAATTTATACATTTCTGTACACTTGGATACCACCTGAAATATTTACTTGCATATTTATAAACTAATTCTAGATTCTACATGTGAGGGAAAACATAATACCCTTGTGTCTTGGGCTTGATTTACTTCACTTAACATAATTTTTCCCCCAGGTACTTCTATTTCTTCAAAAATGTTGCAACCTCATTTTTCATAATTCCGTTGTGTACCTATACTATATATTCTTATTTTTCCACTGAGGGGCATTAGGGCTGATTGGATTTCTTGGCTATGGTGAGTAGTACTACAATCAACCTGGTGGTGCTGGTGACTATACTGTATCCTCGTCTGTAATCTTTTGGATAAATGCCGAAGAGTAGAATTGCTGGGCAGTTCTATGTTTAGTTTCACTTTTTGAGAAACCTCCATACCACTTTCCAGAGAGGCAAAGGACACAATTAATAAGCTAAAAAGACAATATAGAATGGAAGCTTATTTTTTTGCCAACTATACATCAGATAATGACCTAATATAAGAATATACAAACATCTTAAAATCTAAATCCTTTGGGCTAGGAGTTTGGCCTAGTGGTAGATTGCTTGCCTAGCTTGCGCAAAGGTCTGGGTTCGATTCCTCAGTACCATATACATAGAAAAAAGCCAGAAGTGGTGCTGTGGCTCAAGTGGTAGAGTTATAGATTTGAGAAAATCCAAGGGCAGTGGTCAGGCCCTGAGATCAAGGCCCAAAAAGAAAATATAAATCCTCAAAGAATTGACAACCTGCTATATAAGTAGGCTAATGAGCTAAGTATATGCTTTGAAGAACAAATAAACACGGCCAACAGACATATGAAGAAATTCTCTGTACCTCTGGCCATAAAGGAAATGTAAATCAAAACAACACTGAGATTCTACGTCATGCCAGTTAGAATGGCTATCATCAATAATACAAAGGGTAACAGATGCTGGTGCAGAGGTGGGCAAATAGGAGCCCTAATACATAGTTGGAGGGAATGTAAACTTGTTTGACCTTTCTGAAAAGCCATATGAAGTTTCCTCAAATTAAACATACAATTACCCTAGGATGCAGCAATTTCACTAATTGTCTATTTTGATGGGATTCTCCTGATTTTTGCCTGGGTGTTGGCCTTAGGTTATACTCTTCCTAATAGTACTTCTAGTATTTGTGATTACAGTTGCATAGCACCACACCCAGCTTGCCTCTGGAGATAGGGGTTTTCCTAACTTTCTACCTGGGATGGCCTTTCTTGAGTAGTGGAGATTACAGGCATGTGCTGCATACTTGGCTCTTACTAGATATTTTAAACAACTGTACGAACTAGAATTTGCTTATTTGTTATTACATAAGATCATGGAGAATAGATTAAATTATTTCAGCTAATATATATTTAGATGCATATAGAAACAGGTTATTTTTATTACCAAATCAGCATTCTCTTTATAAAATGTCTTCATATTAGAAATATTATTAAATGAAATAAAGTAAGGATTGTCCTAATAGGAGTACAGTAATTATTCAAACATTACTATTCTGTTTAGTGTGTTTATTATATTCTGTTTACGTTATGTATTTCAGAATTTTCTTTTAGTGAAACCACAGTCTTTCTAATTGATTACTTTGGATCATAGACAAAGGCAATCTACGATGGGAATTAAAAATGCTTGCTTTTTCCAACTGCTGTATAATCATTATTTGAATTTTCATATTTACAATAAGAGTAGTGGCAGCCTTAGGTCACAGAGATGAGAATTTGAAATACAGTAAATTATTTTATTGGCAGAATTATGTGTATCTTCTTCTTGGATTTACTTAGACAAGAACCAAAATTGGCTCACACTTCCTGGATATTTGAAGACTCTTATTAGGGAGAAACAGCTCTGAAACAAACTAAATGTCAGGAAAGAATCATAATTTGAACTAAAAATCACATGGTTATAAATAAGCATTTTGTTTAGAAGAATCAATGACTATGTTTCATGCTTCACATCTGTGTCTTGTTAAGATGTTAATTTCAGGACATTTAAAATTCCAGAATATGTATGCGCCAGGCACTTTTCAATGGACAAGAGCAGTTACTTGGATTGTGATTGTTGAGAGCCTTTGCTTAGCCTTTTTTTTTTGTCCCTCTACCTTTTGTTCTTTTCCATTTCTTGTTTTTCTCAGGCTATGCTTGCCTGCCTTTGTAAATTTGATGATTGCTCAAACTTTTATTTAAGTTTTCAAGATAGAGGCACCTAGATCAGTCTATAGGAAAGGAGAGCTCTGAGCAATTAAACATTTAAAGTATCCCATTACACAGCTGAAGACATAGCTCCATGGTATAAACTTCAGCATACTCATCCTAAGATTCACTTTTTCGAGATACCCTAAGTGCCTGTAGTTGGTTTAAAAAAGTACTTTCCTTTCCCTTGTGATAAGCTGTACATGCTGTTTTCTGTTTATAGGAAACCACAGTACAAGAACCACTGGCAGACATAGATCCTGATCTGTGTTGTTCAGAGACTTTATTTCAAATAGAATCATGGGCAGTAAATCCCACAACAATACATGAAAGGCCACATCCTACCATGGAGCCAGAAAATGGTCAGAGTCAAGCTACTACCTTACATTCTACCTGACAGGTTATAGGATAGTAATATTTTTACTTTTTATAATTGTAATATTGGAGTGTACTGTGAAAATAATGTGTGCATTTACATTGGTGGCTTATTTTTTCTTTTTTTCCCTACCTTAAAGCCTTTGTATTAAAAGTGTTCCTTTTTAAAATGCATAGAACATTAGACTGAAGAGATATGCAATCTTTAAAATACAAAGAATCAAGCCAGGTGCTGGTGGCTCATGCCTGTAATCATAGCTACTTTGAAGCTTGAGATATGAGAATCACAGTTCAAATTCAGCCCTGGTAGGAATGTCTGTGAGACTCTTATCTCCAATCAAACACCAGAAAATCCCCAAATAAACAACAACAACAACAACAACAACAACAAACCCTGTGTTCAAGTATAGCACAAAACAAGCAAACAAACAAGTAAAACCTCACAGTACAAATAACCAGTGATTCCACTACCAGCCATGTGTTCAAAGAAAGTAGAGATAATAGAAGATGTACTTTCAGTCTTATGTTTAACTGAAGCACAAGATACCAAATACAGCATAAACTAATGTGTACCTATGAATGGAAAAGGAAAATGTAGGATAGATAATCAATGGAATATTATCCAGCCATTAAAATGTGAAATCTTATCATTTATGCAAACAGGAATAGATTTGATGGATATAAATAAAGTAAGCCAGGCCCAAACAAATATTGCTTATTCTCAATCACATTTGGGAGCTAAATTTGTTGAGTGCATAGAAGAGAATAGATCTGTGGTCACTGGCAGCTGGGAAAGGTATGGGCAGAAGGGCAGAGAAAAGTTAGCTAACAGGTACCAGAATAGATAAAAAGAATGAGCTGTAGTGCTCTATACCCTACAAGAATGACTAGAGTTGATAGCAGTTTACTATATGTGTCTCAAAATTACTATCAGGGTTAAAAATTCTCAACAGAAAGCAATACTCATGATTCTATATTTATATACAAATTGAATTATTACACTGCACCCAATATATATATATATATAATTACTCATCAATTAAAATAAAAGTGATAAGGCAGGAGGATCATAAGTTCAAAGCCACTTCTGCCAATGTTTAGTGAGGTCCTATTTCAAAACCAAACATAAAACAATGGCATTCATTAGGCCTTGGGTTCAAGCTCCATAAAAAGAAAAATACTCGAATCAAGCAAGTAAGCAGGCAAACAAATAAGAAAAGCCAGTCTTAGAAGTTTCAAGTCTTTTGTGGATAGGACTAAATAATAGTGCTACGATCGATCACAGCCCAACCTTAGCTTAGTGGTAGAGATGGATTGTTTATTTTATTTTTTATTGTTGAGGCAATGTATTTTTTATTGTTGGGGTTACTATTACATTTGCCAGATAGCAGGTGCATTACTTTTCACACATTGATAGCCTGTCTCATGTTTTTGTCCCCATTTATCTCCCTCCACCCCCTCCCAATCATCTTCTTTCCCCCCTTCCCTTTCCTATTTCAAATAAATAGGTAACAAAGTCAAATACAGTAGCAATATGAGATTAACCAAAGGGCAAAAAAAGAGAAGAGAAATAACACAGTACATTAAGAACAACAATCACACAAGATAAAGCTCTTGTTGGTTTTATCTCAAACTAGCTTTACTTTGTTTACTGCAGCACTAATTAGAGATCAGCTACATGTCATGCTCTGCGCTAGTCAGTAGCCTTACAAATGGGTGAGATTATCAACTCTGATGCCCCTCAGGATGAACGGATCAAGAAAATGTGTTAAATATGCACAGTGGAATTCTACTCATCCATCACAAAGAATGATACTGTACCATTTGTAAGGAAATGGTAAGACTGGGGAAAATTTATATTAAGTGAAGCAAGTCAGATCCAGAGAAATAGGTTGCATGCTTTCCCTAATTTGTGATAGAGTGTGTCTATAAATTTGTAAGTAAACATGGTGAGTGGTAAGCAAGGGGTTACAAAGGAAATAACTGAAGTGTAATAGACTCTATGGAGCACACAAATAGTATACACACACACACACACACACACACACACACACACACACACATATATTTGCCAGTCCTGGGCTTGAGCTCAGGGCCTGAGCACTGTCCTTGGACTTTCTCAAGGCTAGAGCTCTACCACTTGAGCCTCAGCACCACTTCTGGCTTTTTTCTATGTATGTGGTACCGAGGAATCGAACCCGTCTTCGTGCATGCTAGGGAAGCACTGTACCATGAGGCCAAGCTCCCGGCCAGTATAATTCTTTAAAAGGATTAAATCAAATCCTAACAAGTGAGTGCCAGGAAAGAGGTATTTTCAAGAGAGGAGAATGGGACCAAAGGGAGAGGGGTGAGAAATGAAAGGGAAGAAGGGAGGGGGGAGAATACAGGCAAAAATTAATTATATATTCTACAGGATTAAGAACAATAAAGGAAGGGGTGAGTTGAAGGAAGGGGTGAAGATGTTGAAGTGATGACATAGATCATGATGCATTTACACATGAAGTACTTTGTTACATGGTCTGAAATTCTACACATAACCTAAAATAAAGATAAATAAGGGAAAGGGTAGGTTGGAAGGGGTGGGTGAGAAGGTTGAATGAGGTGATATTGATCTAGATGCACTGTATTCATCAGCTGCTTTGGTGAATGACAACTCCTTTGAACAACCACTTAAAGGTAATAAAATATTCTGAGAGAGAGAGAGAGAGAGAGAGAGAGAGAGAGAGAGAGAGAGAGAGAGAGAGAGAGAGAGAGACAGAGAGAGAGAGAGAGAGAGAAATGGGTGAGATGAACTGTGCCTATTCTGAACTATTTGAGTTAAAAAGAACTCACTTTTCTAACTGTATAATATTGCTATATGGTAAATGAAAGACCCACTTAAAAGTCTGAAAGAACCTATGAATGCAACTGAACGGGGGTCTAAGAAAATGTAAATGAGTCATAGGATGCTCTTTTACCTGGAATCAGAGCTGGGGGTTTAGCAGAATGGACCCATGACTCATTAGGACTAAGTAAGGCTGTAATTTAAAAAGGAACATGCTATTATGTGACAGTTTAAAAGGCATTAAATTACTGTATTCAATCCTACCATTCACAGATCCTTAACAGGGAAACAACAAATATTTATAGCAATGTGACATGCTCCATTTTTTTCCTATGCATACTGACTTTTAATTGCCCTTATGCTAGCAAATTAAATTGTATTTATTGAAGATTGTTTCAATAAAAATCTCCACAAATACTCTTTTAAAACCTATTGTTCTTTTTTTCTGTTTAGGGTATGTGCTTTCATATAAAGTCTTGTTAATAACTCCAAGTTAGATGCAAACTTGATGAAGTAAACGTTGACAGCTAGTTAAATTTCTTCAAAGAGTGGGTTGAATTTTTTAAAGTTCCCACATTCTTTCCCTTATAAAACTGAGCTAATGAAACAGCCCAGGATTGCAATGAGGGGCCAGAGCTCTGTGGTCCATGCTGGGCCTGGGCTTCCAAGGATGAGAGGTTAGGCCAAAGGGAGAGTAGATAATTTGGACAGAGGAGGTCTGGTGTGGTTATTTCCTAGGAAGGGTCAAGGTCCCAGGTCAAGTTTTCAGAGTGCTCCATTACGCTTGAACAGGTTGTGATGTGAAGAGTATGGCAGATGGCTGTTGCCTTGACTTCATAGTTTCCCAACTTATTACAGTAGACCACGGTTTGCTGAAGGCACAGAAAAGGCCCTGTCTCCTTTTGTCATCAGGGTGAGAGCTGTCTGGGCCAGGTGATTCTGAAAGTGTATGTACATCTGCAGTCTGTGTGGGGCAGATCTGGCTGTACATCCAGTGTTTGGGTGTCAGCAGGAAGCAGGTGAGTTGGGCTGAGTTGGGCAGCTTCCATGCTGTGGTGTAGAGAAAGTTCAATGCTGTGTCAGGTGAGGTCAAACAAAGGCCCGAAGGAAAGACATGGAATCAAGAATTTAGAGCCAGGGAGGTGATACATGGATAAAGTAAGGAGAGAGGAGAGAAAGAGGAAAATGAGAGAGAAGAGAGGAAAAAGAGAGAGAAGGAGGAGGAAAGAGTGAGAGAAAGAGAGAAAGAGAGACAGAGACCTGTCTCAAAGGCTAGTGTATTTGGACACTAGAGGATGAGAATTCAATAAGACTTTCTATTTTAAACTTACTATGAAAACAGTGGTCATTAAAACTATCAGGTTAAATCCCGTCTTGTCTCTTTCTTCTTTAAGTTGCACCTTTGGTGTTTTATTTGTCCCTACAAAATCAGCTTTTCATTTTGTCATGAACAATTATTAATATGTCTGCTTCTCTAGCAATTTCTCTATATCTACACATGTGTATGGATTTCTTCTTTTGCTGTAAAGCTAAAGATGTATGTTCTTGGGTAATGTTACTAGATCTTGTATTTGGAACAGGAGCTGAAAACCACCTTCTTGGCTACTGAGGCAGAGATGATACTTGATTGAATATTTTGAGGTGAAATCATACTCTAAGAAACAAATGGTCAAAAGTATTTCTAACCAGTTAAGGATAATGAATAAAGTAAGCTTTATACATTTTTGGAGACAGAGTGACTTCATGATAATCCAGAAAAGCAGTGTTTCTATTTCTTTAAATAGCAACATTATTAAAATGACATTGAAATCCTAAGGCAGCTTTACAATTTTGACTTTTCTTCTTAAAACATTTATTGTAAAAGTGATACACAGAAGGGTTACAGTTACACAAGTCAGATATTGAATATATTTCTTTCTGAACAGCGTCACCTCTTCCCTCATTTTCTCCCAGTTTTTTCCCTCCTGACTCCCTCCCCCACAAGTTATAAGGTTCATTTTCAAAATAGTGTCTCATGTCTGTTGAATTAGTTCACTCTTTATGTCACAGTTTCTGTGCTTTTCCTTCCCCTTCCCAAATCAGATAAACTTACATATAAGACAAAAGGTAAAGAAATTTTAAAAAGCCACAAAAGAAAAACAGGAAAAAAGCACTCCACAAAAAGAAAATAACAAAAAAATAAAAGAAAAAAATAAAAGAAAATAACAAGCCTCATGTTTCCATTTCTTGGAATTCATTTCAATCAACATCATTTTATTTTATATAATAAAATGTACATAGCTACTGAGCCCCTGTGATCCACTCCTAAGAATATCTTTTTTTGGTCTCATGGTATGAATGTTTAGAGTGCTGTTTAATTTATCATGCCCAAGTGTAATTTTTTTGTCTTTTACTATCCATTGGGTTTACTTGTAGATTTATAGGCAAATTCTAATTATTATAAATGGGAGAAAACTTACAACCTGTGTTTCTTTGTGTCTGGCTTAAATCACACAATATAATTCTTTCAAGTCTTTTCATTTCCATGAATGACCAATGCCATTCTTTCTGATGGAAACAAAGAATTCTTTTGTGTATATATGCCACATCTTCTTGATCCATTCCCTGAGATGAATCTGGGTTGATTCTATACATTAGCTATGTTATACAATTCTAGAATGAACATAATTGTGCTGGTTTAGTGTAGCCTTATTTGTGATCATTTGGGTAAATGCCCAGGAGTGGGATTACTGGATTTTAGGAAAGCTCTATCTTTAGTTCTTTGAGAAGCCACTGTACTGTTTTCCATATTGGTTGAACATGTTTACATTTCCAGCCACAGTATAGTAGTTTTCTCTTTTGACCACATCCTTGTCAGGATCTGTTATTGTTAGTTTTCTTGATAGTGGGGTGAGGTGGAATCTCAGTGTTGCTTTCATTTATATTTCTTTTTATGGCCAGATTGAAGATCACTTCACAATTTTATCTGACCGTGGTCAGGCATGGTTGTAAAAAGACTGTATGAAGATCTTAATCTGCAGGATCAGGAATAAAGGTATCAATTTCTGATGGCTGACACTTAATAGTTTTAAAAAATGTATGGTAAAATATACATAAAATCTTTATAATTTGGACTGGGAGTGTGGCTTAAGTGTTAGAGTAAGTACTTGCTTGGGAGTAATGAGGTCCTGAATTTATTTTCCATTACTGTAAAAAAATCTTAGTACCTCTAATAAGTATTCACTTTATAAGTATTATAAAAATGTAATAATTTATGTGTCCAATCACTGGCATTAACTAGTCATAATATTTCAATATTATGAATATTATTAGCAAATTATTAAAAAATTTAAAATCCAAATAAAAATATCATGTCTCCACCCATGAAATGAATAGATAGAACAAAAAATTAAAAATGCAACAAAATAAAATAGGGTGGAGGATTGAATTAAAAGTAAAGTTGATTAAAGTTCAAGTTGACTTTTTTTTTAAAAAAGCTCACATTGTGATTTTTCTGTTTTTCTATTGGTTTTATTGCAACATAAAATACCATCCTAAAACCGCATGGAGTGAAAAGCAATTACATTTTGAGATATATATGCTTTTGAAATTGATCTTCTTGACTTTATGACTAAGCTCTTGGTTAGAAAAATGTTGCAATAACACATCAGAAATATGGTGTGGTTAACAGGAGATTTCATGGTGGTATCAAAACTCATGGTTGACTTTTAGGTTTTAGAGTAGGCAATTTATTAGTGATATCTAGTATTTATTTTATAGTCAAGAAAAACGAGGCTGATAGGGATTTAACTTTTTACTTATGTATCTACTGCCTAGCTTGTACTTTGCTCCTGAAAGTATTATAGACTGTCTTGCAAGGATACATAAAGATAGAAAGATAATATAAATTGGAAGTAGGTGAAAAAGGCAAAGGAAAAAAAAGATAGGATCATAAGAAACAAGACTAAAACTCCCTCGGAAAGGCATACCCTAAATCTTAGATGGGTATAAACTTCAAATTATACCTTAGATATTTCACTAGCCAATTTACAGTGGGAAATTTGACTAGTTTAGCAATTGAGTTACTCCAAAGACAATTGAAAACAATTTAATTGTTCATAAGATTAGACAACTCCCAAGAACAAAAGAACTGCCTCCAAGGAAATATTGCTAAATATTGCTAAATAGCACTAAATTGACAGTGTCGTTGAAGACATCATTGCAAGGCAAAATAATGAATTTCTAGGGTTTTGTAGGCTGCGTGTGTGTGTGTGTGTGTATTTTTTCTTCTGTCACCTGAGACTTCTGGGAAATTCCTTAGAAGCTCCTTGGTGCTTCTTTTTAACTTAATCTTAGAGACTCAAGGTTGGCTTTACCCAGTGGTTGCAAAAGAGCTCTGACACAGCATCGTGATGCTTCCTAGACCTGAGCTTTCATTGAATGCAGTGCCTCGAAGTTTGAGTATGGGAATCTTGTAGATGTGTATTGATAGCACAGATTTCTATGCAGGGCATTTACTGATTTACTTAACAGTAGAATGTCAGACTCTTCATGTGTTGTAGGCTTATGAAGCCACACTTTGAGAAAAATTGAACCATCTTTTCTTGGAAGGAATATTTGTAATGCACTTTGGTGGTTGATATGAATATGCTTCACCAAAAATCAGTTTAGGATCTTTACCCTTTACAATTTCTGTTGTATCTTTTCTATTGTCTCTGCTATTGCTAGGCCTCCCACATGGCTCACTGTCTGAAGGACTGTCCCTATTTTCAGTAATCCTTTCTATTGCTATCTAAATGATTTATGAAATGCAAATCTGTTCATTTTTCTCTTCTACTTAAAATAATTTCAGGTTTGTATTGTATCTATAACAAATACCCAGCTACATTTCTTTCATAAGAAAATGAATTTGCTAAAGTTATATTTTTCTTAATGAGGTATACACTTTAAAATTATATTAGTAATATATACATAATGCAAAGGAAAGTGATAGAATAGGAGAAACTTGATGGCAAATATATTTTAAAGCAAATGTTTTTCTAAAAATGCTAGGGATAAGAAAGTTAGACTTTGATTCTAGGGATATAGTTAAGGGAAAAACAAAACCAGGAAAAAAAAAAGAAAAATAGAAATTAAAACAAAACAATGACCAGAAAAGGCAAGTTAAAAGAAATCATTCTCTCTCATCCAAAACATTGTATTTTCAAATAATTTATATCTCATTATGAGCCACTAAAGCTTTGAATAACTGATAGTGAGTGAACTAGACTGTCCAGAAAAATTAATAAAATTAAAATTCTTTTTAACTTTTTTCAGTTGAATTGAAATGTGCAAAAAGCTTGGAGTATTGCTGGACTGTATTATCAGTTAGTTGTGGAACTTTATCTCTGGTAATTTAGCCAAGTGCAGACCAAAAGAATTTCCTTAATATGTACAAGAGAAACAAAATTAATACGCTAGAGTCAGTATTAAAAACTGTTAAACTAACTTAGAACTTGCTCTAATATATATTACTAATGATTTGAATTCAAGTTTCAGCAAGATTAAAATATGACTGAAATTATTTTAGCTTGGATAAAAGTTAAAATACATGTAAGCAAAACTCTAGCTTGGCAGTAAGTGACTTTTCTACTTTTACATCCAGCTTTAACCAAGCTATACTCTCAGATAATCCTCCAGAAGACATGTTACATTGGTAGCCTCTAAGATGGTTCTCAAGAATCCTCACCATCTTGTACAGATACTCCTCAGTTTCCTGTGGTGCTTGTCAAGATGGAACATGGCCAACTGGAAATATCCCAAGTTAAGAATGCATAGCATAGAGCAAATCTGCCAAGCATCATCGGTTAGCAGTGTAGTGCACAAAGAATATGGTGGACCTTGTGTTCACATGGCTAATCAGGAGCTGCATGCAGCTATCACTCTCCAGCATTGAGACAAGAGTATTTTACTGCATATCACAATTTAAAGGGTAGTTTATACTGACTCCATTCTGCTTTGGCAACTTTGTAACACTGAAAAAATTCATTGTCAAATCATCACATTGGAGACTGTTTAATCCCAGCCTACTCAGTATGGACTGGATTTATTAACTCAGTTCTACCAAGGTGGCTGGTAGAAATAATGAGATGCAACTTTCTAGATCAGGTTATAAAGAGACTGTGAATTCCGACTTGAATGCTCTTTCCTATCTTGTTATTTCTATCTTTCTATCCCTTCTTTCCCCCATTCATTTTTCTTGCTTTGGGGGAAGAAACAGCTGTGCTACAAGTGTCTTACAAGAAGCTCTCATGGTAAGAAAAGAAAACCTCCAGTGAACCTCATAAGAGAGCTCTTCTCCTCAGCTCCTGGTTCCTGACCCTCATTCTAACCCAGGAAGCTCTGGGTGTTTTGTCAAAATGCAATAGATAACGAATATAAACAAAACATAGAAAAGCTAAGATTGTTGACAAAGGAGACTATATACCACATATGCTATACCATTAAACTGGTGACAAGCTTTACTTTCTTTAGAGTAAGTGATCTGTCATTAGATAAGGGAGCCAGTTATCTATTGGAACCAGTCCTACCCTGTGTCAGAAAACTTAAGGAATATACATGCTGGTTCATTCAATCTTGCTAGCTGGTTACCAGGGTTGACACTAATGTTGACACCCAGATTGTTGTACCCAACCAGAGGCTAAATTCACCGAATTCAGTGAGAGACAAATATGTACACAACAGTCAAATATGGTGTAGTCAGAGTTGAATGACTTTGTACAACTCACAATTGGTGATGAGAGGGAGAGAAACAGGGAGCAGGAGAGAGAGGGAGACAAGAAGACAGGAAAGAGGTTATAATACAGTGTGGTGGAAACAAAGTATGAGAGAATTCAACGAAACCTTCCTGAGAATGACTCTTCAGCTGTGATGTTTTTTGTCATTGCTCAAAATTATTTAGGAATTATTAGCTAGGCCTTAATAGAATGATAAATTTTAGAAATGTGGAAGAAAGGGACTCAGTGGTCTTAAATTTGGCATAGCCTGTTGGTCATGAGTTGGGAAGGTAGAGAGGATATAGGAATTGAGAAAGGGAGGGCCAAATGAATGAAAAGAAGGGGAAGACACAGTCAAGAATTCAATGCATATCCTACAAATCAAGAAAAGTGAGGGAAGGGGGAGTGAGTTGGGAGGGATGAATAAAAATGTTGAAAGGGATAAAACCAAGATGCCTTGGATTCATAAACTGCTTTTTTGAATGGCAACTCCTTTGTATAGCTTCTTAAGGATAATTTAAAAAAGGGGGGAAGGGGTAAGTCATTGAAATTAGGGCTTTAGACAGAACTAGGTCAAAGAACAAAAGTAATGCAGTAAAACTAGTCAAATCTGAATAGGGCTAACAACTAATCAGCCTTAAGCAAGATTTCATTTTATAAATTATGGGTTATACATTTTCGTCTATAAAATGGCAACTACAGTGTCTAACCCACACTTCAATTGCCTGCAGCTTAATGTTAAGTATATTGTCTGAGCATACATTTTGTTAAAAGCTTATTGTTAAAAATGCTACACTATAGCATCCTAGAAGCTTAAAATACACCCATAAAAGATGAATCAGGGATGGGAGAGTGACCTAGTCATAGAGTGCTTGCCTAGCAAGCACGAAGCCCTGAGTCCGATTCCTCAGTACCAGATACACAGAAAAAGCTGGAAATGGTGCTGTGGCTGAAGTGGTAGAGCCCTCACCTTGAGAAAGCCCAAGGACAGTGCCCAGGCTTTGAGTTCATGCTCCAAGCCTGGGAAAAAAAGATTAATCAGAAGTATTACTTTATTTAAAGTCATATTGGCCTTTAAAAAAGAAAAGAGATCTTAGGAAATAATAGAAAAGGAAGATCAGAAAGCAGGTGCTTTTTAGTTCTGTTTTCTGTGAAGAATATTTTCTTCATCTCAGCAAGGCTAAGAACTAAACCTGAAAGTTAGGTTGAGATAAATTCTTAAGAAGCACTTAAGAAGATGGGTCCCAGCGCTCAGAATGTCCTTTGTGAGGGCTCAGAAAAGGTGACTTAGTTTCTAGGTAAGGACAAACTTGTAAGTGCCCACAGCTCCAAGAGGAAGTTACAGTGCCGTGGAAATACCACATTTCCCTAGCCTCTACTCAGAGAAGAGGCTTTAGGAGATAACATGGGAACTTCAAGGACAGAGTGTGTTATGTGGTTTTTGAGTGTGCTCCAGTAAAATCACCATGAAGTCAATGTGCATCTATTTAGTAGCCAATCACTGAATATAAACATACTCCTTGAGTAGTATTGCTTTAAAAAATTGTGGAATGGAAATTCAGCACTTTAATTGTAAACTCAGGGAAAAGTGTTACAGTATTACAGTGTTCTAAGATAAATTTCCTTTTAATTAAGCATATTTTTCATAGCAAATCTCTTTGCATATTGACAATTAAGGGCCTTCATCCTCCCATTTGCCCTTTCTTGGGAATTGCTGTTTTCTTTTTAATGTCTCATCCTTTTCAGTACTGTTTCCAGACCAGCCTGTTTGTATTCTCCTGGGCCTAACAGTTCTCCTTGCTGTACCATCTGTTGCCTCCCACTTGAGTAACGGTGGTAACAGATGAGACTTCCACATTCAAAGGCACAGCACACTAGCACGTGGTCAGTTACACTCTCTCTCAGACGTCACATTTACTATGAGCTCTATCTCACAACACAGCTCTACTGGTATTTTAAAGGAAACTGTACAGATGTTGGTTCTTTACTTAAAATACCTTTTGCATACTTCTTATCTTATGTGGTTCATTCTTAAAGAATTGTCTCATCAGTATTCTTCAATAAGGAAGTTAAACATTCATATGATTTAGGGACCATTCTGATAATAAGCTTTTCCTGACTATAACCTTCCTATAGTAAATGTACATACTTCCTTTAAGCATATACTTTTAGTTTCTAATAGTAGCACAATTAGGAGTAGCAAAGGAGCCTTGTGTACAGTATATGCTAGGGTACTTTTAAAATTTTATGCCATCAATTTTTTCAAGCTGCATAAAGAGGAAGCATTCTATGTTAAAAAGTCTAAACGTATGCATGTAGTAACTAGTTTATTTAAATGAGGATTCTTTAACGTGTGTTTATATATTGAGACTGATGTTACAACTCCATGAAACAACTCATAAATCACAAAGGAAGTTGCAAGAAGAAAAGAGCAGAGGAGGAAATCTTAAGAGACATTGTAATAGCATAATTGAGAGCACAGAATGTTGTGTTCTGAGGGGATCTGAAAGATGCAGCCTTTGCCAACAATAACAGAAGTGGAAAAATGCTTTTCATGGTAAATCCAAGTTCAGGGATTTATGGCTGGAGAGTTGTTAAAGAACCTGCAGAGATAAAAGAGAGCATATTTCATATTTTGTATCTCATACAACTAGAGACATTTTACAAAGATTCCTGTCCATGAATTTCATGAGTAACAACTGGCTGGCATTTCTATTTCAAACTTGGATTCAGGTCAGTAACAACAATAAAGGTAAATTATTTAAAATTTACATGTGTTAAGGAGTATTCTAAAGCTGCCACCATTTCACAGATTCTAAAGAATTGGAATAGTCTTGTTTTCTTAAGGTAGTGTATTAGGTATTATATTGCAACAAAAATCCCTTCATTCCCAAGTATCTTATGGCTTTCAAGAACAAGTATTTGTTTCTAAGTAATTTTATAAGGTAGATATAGATCAGCTGTGCTGTCTTGGGTGAGACTGATGTCTTTGTAGCACTGTGTGTCTTTTCAGACTAGGGCAGTTGGCAGGTAGTATACAAGAGAAATACATAGTAGGTTATACCTCTGTTCAAAGACACAGAGTCATGTTTGGTTATACTTTTTAGTCAAAACCAGTCATAAAACCATGAGTAAACTTAGTGGGTTCAAAACACATTCATCTTATGAAGAATTTCAAACATTGTGGGGAAATGAACAATTGAGAACAAATAGTACAACCCAATACTGTGGTCAACGGCAAGTTTAAGAAATATTTTAAAAGGTCAAAATATTCCACTAAAATTGCTAGCAATATCCTTGTGAGATAGTCTACAGATTTATTCTAAGCTCTGATTATCATCCCCTTGCCAAAGTATTTGATAAATGTTGGCAATTTCCTACTTGAAACTCAATCTCTGTTTGTCTCTTAATTTGTTTATATGGGGTTATTCTTAGATTGCTTCTTTCTGTCTTCTTTCCTTATTTATGTATTTTCTTCCTCTGGAAATCAGGATTTCCTTATGAAAAGGATTTCCCTAAAATAAAGTTTTTCTTCCAGAATTTAACTCCTCAAAGACAGATGACAGCATCTTTCTTCTAAGGGATATTATTACCAAGTTCTGTGATTTCGATGGTCTCATGTGATCTCTTTCAGCCACCACCTCCTTTGACCTGCCTTTGTTTTCTACACCATTAAATACTGTTGTTAGAAACCAAACCAGTTTTCTAAATAATTGTGTCCCTCCAAACTTCCCTGATCTTAGTGACAGCATCATTTTCTAGGTTATTGTATTTCAGAATTATGAGCTGTTGGACTGTTCTAACCTTCCAGCATCCAGTGCAAGATACTCAGTCATCATTTTGTTTACCATATCCATCCCTCTAATTTCTCTCCACCATCATCATCATTCTGGTTTACATTTAACCCCATCTCAACCACTGGGATATATATTTTTCTGCATTGTTGACTCTCTTGTCTTCAACCATTCTAGACATAAAAACTTACATAAAACTTCCTAGCTATTTTCTGGTTCTAATATGATCACTTCCTGTTACATTTCTAACTTAAAAAAATGTCTCCAATAGGAAATCAAGATAAGCGGGGGGGAGGGGGGAGGGAAATGGGGACCATGTCATGAGAAAGGGTATCAATGTTTGTGAAGTTATGTACCTTCTATCTGGTGAATATAATGTAACCCTTCTATTAATCACAATAAAAATTATTTAAAAAATGTCTCTAATAATAGTTAAGGTTTAATGAAACTCCTCCAAAATAAGTATCACTTTGCACATTAAAGATTTCTTACTCAATTTTACTTTATTTGTTTTTTTTCTGCCTGTTTGGAATATACTCCCAGACCCAACATTTATGTAGATGTTATAATGCTATGTATTTATATATTTTTGGTCATGGTGCTTGAACTCTGGGTCTGGGTGCTATCCCTGAGCTCTTCAGCTCAAGGCTACTGTCCTACCCATTTCCTATTTATTTATTTTTATTTTTTGCTAGTCTTGGGGCTTGAACTCAAGGCCTGGGCACTGTCCTTGGACACTTTTTGCTTAAGGCCAGTGCTCTGCCACCTGAGCCACAGTGCCATTTCCAGCCTTTTCTGTATATGTGGTGCTGAGGAATCAAACTCAGGGCTTTGTGCAAGCTAGGTTAGCACTCTACCACTAGGTCATGCTGTTGGCCCTGTCATTATGCATTTAACATTTAATTTTTTTTTTTTGCCAGTCTTGGGCTTTAGCTCAGGGTCTGAGCACTGTCGTTGGACTTTCTCAAGGCTAGAGCTCTACCACTTGAGCCTCAGCACCCCTTCCAGCTTTTTTCTGTGCATGTGGTACCAAGGAATCGAACCCGGGTCTTTGTGCATGCTAGGCAAGCACTCTACCACTAGGCCAAACTCCCAGCCCAACATTTAGTCTTAAAGGATATTTCTTCCTAAAACTTTGTCTAATACTACTTGGTATATATATCTTATGGGCATAGATTTGTTCTGTATAACAGTGAGTTGTAAAATTATTTCTTCAGTGAGAGACTACAATCTTCTCATGGATCAAGACTGAGGACTATTCCTACAAGTGATCCCTGAAAGTATCTAAACCAGAACTCTGTAAGTAGTTAATTAATTAATGTGTGCAATTAAGACTTAAACCTAGGCCTTGCACATGCTACGCAAGCATTTAATACTCAGCTACATCTCTAGACCCTATAGTAAACTTACATTGTTTTTAGGAGCTTACCTCAGAACACAAATTCTTTTTTTTCATATATTTTTAATTGTAATTAATAGAAGGGTTACATTATATTTGCCAGATAGAAGGTACATTAATTCATATACATTGATACCCTTTCTCATGTCTTGGTCCCCATTTCCCTCCCCCCTCACCCCACCCCTCATCTTACAAATTCTTTGAAATATAGTAAGTATGCCATAAATGCTAATTATAAGTACGTTTTGGTGCTATTAAGCTTTCCATCAATGCTGGTAAAATGTGGGAAGATTTATTTGAAAATAGTTTCATATTATTTTTTACCTGTAAAATAAAATGTTTACGAGTGGAAACACATTCTTTACAGAGACCATTGGGAAATGATTTATTTATCCATCAATAATGATAGTTATTCTGTGTGTGTGTGTGTGTGTGTGTGTGTGTGTGTGTGTGTGTGTGTGTGTATGTGTAAGACCTATCTTTATCATAAACTTAACTTCTGTATAAGGTAGTTAGATAATTTCTACATAGGCTTTGTCTAAGGAGAAAAGAAATGTGAAAAAAATCAAAATTTCCTGAGATTTGTATGAAAATTATTAAGATAATTGCTTAATCTCCTTGGAAGACAAAAATAAAAAAAAATAAGGAACTTTTTATTCTGGCTTACTCAACAGCTCAAGTTACCTTGAATATTATTCTTCCTGAATAGTTATCTACCACATAATTGCCTTGCTTCATGGTAAACTTAGAGAATTATCTCCAAGTAAGTCACAGTCAATTGTTAGAAAAGGGAATGGAGACTGATTAATAGTAATTTTAGCTTTTAAAATATAGACTTTAAAATCAAGTGGTTAGTGGGGTGCTGGTGGCTGATGTCTCTAATCCCACCTATTGAGGAGGCTGGGATGTAAGGATGATGGCTCAAATCTAGTCTGGGTAAGAAAGTCTGTGACACTCTTATTTCCAGTAAATTACAAAAAAAAAAAAATAAAGCTGTAAGTGGTACTGTGGCTCAAGTGACAGAGCACTAGCCTTGAGTGAAAGAAGCTTAAGGACAGCATTCAGGACCCACGTTTAAGCCCCACTTATTAGTGGTCAGACATGTAGCTATATTGAAATCATTTAGTTATTTAAAGTTTTGAGTTCTATATCTATTCACGATGACTATGTTGTGTTTCAAATCCTCAGTTTCTGTAAACCCCAAGTTAATATTCTGTAAACAGCACCCATAGATGGCAGTACCATATAATAAAAGAAAAATGATGGTTTTCAAATTTGTCCAGATTAAGAAAAAACATAAAATTAAAATTCACTTATGGTGGAGATTCAAGTGAAAAGCAAGCAAAAGCAAAATGGGCATCATTATAATAAATTAATTTGTTTCATAACATGCTAGTTACATGATATTCAAGCTACGTAAAATAAAGATGCAGAGAAATAAAGTCTTCTTTCTTACTATGTAAAATGGATGAAGAACAAGTTAAT
Organism: Megascapheus bottae; assembly: GCF_031878675.1. Classification (NCBI taxonomy): domain Eukaryota; kingdom Metazoa; phylum Chordata; class Mammalia; order Rodentia; family Geomyidae; genus Megascapheus; species Megascapheus bottae. The sequence continues at coordinate 56,270,008 of NC_143515.1, forward strand.
TTATGAGGTTTCTACAGAAATAGACTCCAACTCTGATACTAAAAAATTAGATTAAAAATCCATATAAGTAGCATGCTTGAGTGAAAGTAACATTAAACAAGAACCACAAGAACAATAAAATTTAACTGAAATAACATTTTCCTATGCAGTAATGGCTCATGACTTTAGGAAAATTTACAGACAAAAACTTGAATTTGACCTAATAAACAAAAGAACATGCTAAGATACTTTGAAATCAACTTTAAAAAATTACTAAATAGTATAATGTTTTTTAAACTAGGTCAACATTTACTTATTACTAAGTGACATTACGTTAACCTAAGCTAATAAAACATTCTGTCTTGGACAGAGAAAAGACTGGCTTTAACAAAATAATGGGGGTTATTTGTAATCAAAGTTTCATGTAGTCAGAATAGGTGATTTTAGGAAGTTTGACCCCGAAGAGCAAAATTCTAGAAGTCAAAACTTAACCAACCTCTTGTCCCGACTATGAGTAGCTATGCAGTGTCGAAATAAGTACAGATCAAGATAAATCTGATCAGCATTATTCTTCTCCTGGATCATTGATTGTAAATGTATTTTTAGGAGAAACACAGTTATATAAAAAGTTGTATACCTACTCCCCAATCCCTTATTATCTTGGATTTGGAGTTTCCAGTGTATTTACAGGCACATTTAATTGAAGTCTATTATTTTTGTTGAGAATTATGAATAAATAATAAAATTATGAAGGGTTTGCCAAGGTGATTTACATAGCATTATCTGTCATCTCTTTTTTTCTGAAACTGATATAATGGAGCTTGAGATCCCAGATATCTAGGCAGGGAGGGCTGGAGTCATATCATAGGGGGGGATTAAAAAAGAATAACCAAGAAGAGGTTGGGCACAGAAAGCAGCAGGCTTTGCCTTTGGGACTTACTTTCATGTTGCCACATATAACTAACTCACCTTTATGCTAAATCTGATTTCCGTTCTCCATGGTTATTACCAACTTCTCTGCTCCCCTTTTGGAGAACAAAATCTCTAGAAATATCTCCTTTTCTTTTTTTTTGCCAGACCAGGGTTTGAGCTCAGAGCTTGAGCACTGTCCTTGAGCACTGTCCTTGGACTTTCTCAAAGCTAGCACTCTACCACTTAAGCCTCAGCACCACTTCTGGCTTTTTGCTATGTATGTGGGGTACCGAGGAATCGAACCTGGGTCTTCATGCATGCTAGGCAAGCACTCTACCACTAGGCCAAACTTCCGGCCCGAAATATCTCCTTTTCTATTATCTTCAATTTATTTATTTTTTATTCTTAAACTATCTTACATAGATTTTTATCCTCAAAACTGTAGCAAGACAGATTCGTGTTTTTGATTTTGACAAAGCCAAAGGCCATCTCTCCATCTCAACATTCTTTGAACTAATCAGCTGCATTTGTCTCAGGTACTCACTCTTTTATTGAAAATCTTTATCCATTTGATTTTCAGGACTTTGCTTTCTCACATTCCTCCCATCACAACTGCCACTCTAAATTCCTTCACATTCATCCCACATTTAACTCCCAAATTTAGTCTTCAGATATCCTGACTTTTCAAAAAAAAGTTTATTGTACTGACTTCTATTATTGCTTCACTCTATGGCTTTGAGCACCATCTGTACCCAAATATACGTATCCAGTTCTGACTTCTTCCTTGAATCTCTGAAGATATGTGTTTGCTATACAAACTTGGATGTCTGACTAGCCACATTAAACGTGATCAGAAGGAACAACTGAGTTTTTTTTTCCTTTCGAATCTTATTGTTTTCTAGTATTTCCCATTTTTATAAATGAGAAATCAACCTTTCCATTTCCTTGGATCAAAAGTCTTGGAGTAATAAGAGATACTAAGGATGAGGTAAGTGAGTTAACTAATGAGCATACACTAAAAATGTAAATGAATGACAAGAAGGTAAATCAGGTCCTCTATGGGGTTTGGGTGTTCCTGGGTGATGAGAGGTAAACAGAAGAGGTGAACATGGTTGACATTCTTTACGCTATGTGTGAAAATGGAACCATGAAGGTGGTTGAGATTGCTTTGGGAAGGAGGAGTGGGGGATAGTGATGGTACATTGTATGCAGGTATAGACATGTCAGAATAAACTTCTACAACAAAGTGATGCTAAAAGCATGGAAAGAACATTTAAAAACATTTACCTGAAACTGGGCAAGTAACTTTACCTCCCTTTGATCTATATGGAGAAGCCTGAAAACCATACAGGAGATATGAAGGGAGCACAAACCCCATTTTCAAATGGAGACATGGAAGGGAAAAGACATTTATAGAGAGCTCAAATTTAGGTACGTATAGTGGAGGCATCACAAGATGTATTTTGGTGGCAAAACTGAGATCAGAGTTTAATTTCAGTTTCACCATTTGGAAAGGGAGTTCCCACTAAGACAAAAAAAAAAACCCAAATGACCCAGTGTTCACATAATTTCTTTTAGCTGTACACAGAAAAAATAAAGTAATTAATATAACAGACTATCCCCATACTATATTTTGTCTTTCCCTAAAGTGACCTAAAGCAGATGTTCTATCGTAGCATTGTGTGATATGGGTCTGATGAATTGCTTCTAGTAGGTTCTTCAGTATGTCACTGTCCCTAGCTTTTAAACACTGCCCCCTCCTCCACCTCTTAGAACTCATGGCTGTCTTCTCTCAAGGTCAAGTCTTTGCCAATTCCTCCCAGTCCCCATTTCCTGCAGTGTTTTTAGCACAAACACATGCTCTGTCTGTCAGGTACTGTGTAAAAATGACTTTGCTGGAAGGCGTGGAGATTTCTGGGCACCAGCCATACATAGAGTGAGTATGACAAGCAGATGGCCTCATTACTAGTTCTAGCACAAGCTGGGGAGAAGCAGTGTCAGGCTTTTACAGAAGGTGGCCCTTATAGTTCTCTGATCTTTGGCCCTAGGCCGTAGTCTCTGGTCTTTTCAAGAGGCTGACTTCAAAACAACTCCCTTCGGAGCTTCCATTTTCCATTTTTCCCCCTTGCTTACATTCCACTCAGCCGGATAAAAAAATATAAATAAAACCTCTTCTCTAGGTTTTTTTTTTCTTTCCCCAGGCCAGGATGATTTTACTTGCTGGTGTTTTTCCCTCACAATATTCAAATCCCCTTATGCTCTTGCTCAGTTCTTCTGTCACAGTCTGATTCTTGACTTCCAATTTTCTTCTTAAAATTTTTATTGTATTTTATTGTTGGGGTAATATATAGCGGAGTTACAGTTACATTTGTCAGGTAATGGGCTCATTACTTCTCAAACCTTGATACCCCTTCTCATATTTTTGTCCCTCTTTTCTCCCCTGTCCCCTCCCAATCATCTTGTTTTCCACCTTCCCCTCCCTATTTCATATAAGCAAATAAACATATATATATATATAATATACCAGGTAACAAAGTCAGATATAGTAACCACATGAGATTAACCTTAAGTGGAAAAAAAGAGAGAAACACAATATTGTTGGCATCATTTTGCCACATCTCTCCTACATTGCACAGTGATGTTTGAGCATTCCTAGCCGAATTCTCCACTGCCTGTCAAGTCATTCCAAAATGGGCATGCTACCTCTCTTCTCACTCCCCACTTCCTTTTTTGATTTTAACAGAAAAGCCATGGCTATCAGACAATTCAGAATAAAGCCAGTATAGGATAGGGGGTAAGAATTTTTTTTTAAAAAATTATTATTTAAGAATGTGCACTCAGGGCTCATGCCTGTAATCCTAGCTACTCAGGAAACTGAGATCTGAGGATTGCAGTTCAAAGCCAGCCCAGGCACTAAAGGGGCACAAACGCCCAAGAGACTCTCACCTCCAATTATTCACTAGAAAATGGGAAGTGGTGCTGAGGCTCAAGGGGTAGGGTGGTAGCCTTGAGCTCAGGGATAGCACCTAGGCCAGAGTTCAAGCCCCATGACTTACCAAGGAAAAAAAAGGATGTGCACTTAGGGCTAGAAAAGAAGTAACCAAAAAGAGAGGCAAATAAAACATTAAGTACTAAACTTATATTTTCTTTTTTTCTTCCATATATTTTTTATTGTAATTAATAGAGGGTTATATTATATTCACCAGATAGAAGGTGCATTACTTCACAAACATGGATACCCTTTAAACTTATATTTTCTTAAACTCCCTATTTTTAAGTTCAGACTGGTCAGCAAGTTTCCCTGCTGTCTCAGTGGGGAAAGAAGTCCCCGTGACTTTTGTTGTTGTTGTTGACTTCTTGTAGTGTGGAAAGGAGGTAGCAGCTCCATAATTTTTCTTCTGTTAAGTGATTATTACTCTTGTATTATTAGCACGTATTCTCAGGTATATTTTAAGCTTCTAGAGGCAGGGGGTGTACATTTACTAGGTTGCATCTCCTGTAACATCCAATCTAGGGCTATTACCACCTCTTACTCTTGTTTTACTCCATGCTGACTTCATCCTCAGGCTCTCAACAGGGGTAACTGGTGGCTGGTTTCTGTCCTCTTATATCTTCCCAAGTTGAAATCCAGTAGAGAAGAAAACATGTCTAAAATCGTTCAAAGGAAACAGCTGTACTTGATCACCCTTCCCTTTTGATCATGTCTACACTTAGGGAGAACAACGGCCAAAGAGATGAAATGGCCAGGGTTGGAATAGGAAAGGAAGCAAGAGCTGGAAAAGAGTCATTCCACTGAAGAACATGTTTCAGTGGGAAAGGGGTAATCCTCAAAGGAAAATAGAGTTTCCAAACAACTAGAAATATTCACTGCTGGGTTCTCATGAAGAACGATTACGAGGGTAGTATTGTGTTCTTGAAGCCCCTTTGATCCTTGAATAACAATGTGTGAGTCCTTATAACTTACAAGCTCCCCAAGAATGACTCAGGGCAAATATGTACAATTTTAGAAGCCAGTAGAGGCTATGAGAAACTCACAGACACTGCTTGAAATCCTATTTTTCTGAGGATCATGGGAAAGTTCCTACTGCTTAAATAATAAAGAACAAAGTCTTTACATGGGCCACAGAATCCTTTACAACCTGGTTTATTTCTATTTCATTTCCTGCCAACATCAACTGTCCCCTCTAGAATCTCACTCTCTTTTGTTTCTTGTTAATCTCTAAGCACATCATACTTTTTCATGATTGATGGATTCCCTGTCCCCCCCTCCCTGTCCGTCTTTGCCTTTCATTTTCAAAATAAACTCTACATTAAAGTTTATTAAGTGGATAATTGTTTGGAGATGATGGTTTGAAAGAAACTGGGGAGCTATGGAAAAATATGCTCAGCTCAATGAATTTCTGAAAATCTCATTTCATTCTTGGGCTTTTCAGACGTGTACATTTCTTTTGCTTCATTAGGATCGAACTGAAATGTTATTATGCTATACTTATATAAAGGGGTCAGGGAGAACTCGTGACCTCTGGCTTGAAAGCTTTGGTGGATGGCAATGGTATTAAAATAAGGAGGCAGACACTAGTCAGGGAAATTGTGTGTGATATGTTCAGTTTTAGGCAGATAAGTGTGAGATACCTGTGCAGTGATTTTTGGTTAGTGTAGGTATACTAGATACAGGTGTTCAGTAGAGTAGCCTAGCCTGGAGATGTTGATGTGGTGATACTACGATGAAGGTGGTGGCTTAGATTCCTCAGTGAGAATTATCAAGGATAGATCCTTAGATCAGATTATTTAAGAGGTCTGAGGCTGAATGCTTAGCAATGGAAATGAGTGAGAATGAGTGGAGATGTGTGAGGAGTCCAAGAGAAGTTAATTCCTATTATTTAACAGGGGTCCCAGAAATGGAGTGTTTGGAGGACAAAATGGCTAGTGTCAACAGATCTAAGCAGTAAAGAGATTGTTAAAATCAAGTGACCAATGCTATTGGGCAATGGACAAGGCATGGTTGATGGTTTGGAGAGAAGGTTTGAAAGAATATTGGGAGCTATAGAGAGACATTCTCCCTCCCCCACCTCGTAAAATGGTTCTCAAAGGCATCCTTCCTGAGCACATTGTGTTGGGAGTAGAGATACAAAATCTTTTCTAGCATAGAAAAAAGAATTGGAATTATAGCTTTGACTCTCTGTCCTGTATTTGGTGAAGGACATTTATTACAGCATCATAATGGATTTCTTTCGAGCATATTTCCTTTGAAGAGAGAACTCCATTATGTGAACATAATAGTGGAAAAATACAACTCCTGGACAATCACGTCAATAACTCTTTGGGGACAAAGCTGACCAAATACATTATTACAACCTACCACATAGCACACAAAAAATGGAATCCACTGATCTGGACAAAAAGGAACAATTATTACCTTGTTCTTTCTAAACAAATAATATTTTTTATTTTCTCCTCAGGATCTCTACTTTTTCAAAGAGATAAGTTTATTTTATACTCATTACATTCCTCAGTGCTAGTTGCCTGATGAGAAAAAAAAAGTAAAACACATATAAGGAAAAATACCCAGAGTATATGAATAAAAAAATTTAATACTCAGAATTGGTATGTTGAAACCTCTAGGCTAAATCTATGGTATTTGGAGACTTTATGTTCATGGAATTATGGTAGACGGTCTGAAAAGATCTTGAAGGTATCAAGAGATTTATTTTGTTGTTTACATTAGTCAGATCCTCTTTTCTATCCCTGTAAGTTTGGAAAGTCCATCAATAATTTATTCAAGAGAAATAAAGCTTTAAGATAAGACAATATGAAGGATATTTCAAATCAATAAATCTGTGATTTAGCATAAACAGTAATGGATATTTATGTATCCGATGTCTATGTGGGAAATTTAAAGCAAAAACCAGGTTTTCTGATGAAAATATGGAATCTAGGAGTCTAGGAGTCTGTAGACTAATTTGGTCTAACCATTCACGCCAACACATTGGCTATCTTTCCCTATTGACTTTGGTTTTTAAGTCATTTTGAGACTATGATTCATGTCCAAAACATATACAGACAAACCTTTTCATGTATTTTAGTGGTTTTTAAAGATTTCCAGATATGTAGATTTGAAATTCCATATCCAGAAGTCCAAGTAAGAGCTACACAAGCCAGACATTCATTTTTCAGTGTACAAGCATGTCTTTTCATTTAAGGCACTAATACTTAGAATAAATAGCCCTTGTTTCTTCAGGCAAAGACATTCTTACATCCCTGTTTCATTGTGTAAAGGATTCAAACAAGGCAAGGGTGGATATACTGTTGACTGCATGTAACCATATCCACAGTCCTGGCTGATAGAATCAATAGAAATTCCCCCACTGTTTTGTGTTCATGAAGAGGAGAGTCTGAGACAAGAGAACTAAGGCAATCTAAATAATGTGAAAGGTCAGTGTATTTCTTTGATGTGATCTTATAGTCTCTCTTACGTTATAATTCTCTTTCAGTCTTAATATTAGATCATGTCTTGAAGTGTGGGTGGTGAAGGGTCAGGTATGCCAGTATTGTTTTCATCTACTGCAGGAGACTGGAGTGGCTCACTTGCAGTTCTGTCCTGTTTTTTTTTTTTTTTAATCCCCTTAGGTCAGAGTCATTCTGATGCAAAATGAATTGAAGCGATTGTAGAAGTTTGAATTTGTTCTTTGCTGATTTTATTTCAGGGTTTTAATTGATATGAAAAATAGAAGAACAGAACAAGGGTAATATCTTTGGATTGTTTTGCTCTTGTCACAGTTGAAAGAAATTTGCTCTCAAATACTTGATGAGGCAATGTTATAGGCTCAATGTAAATGGCATGATGTGGTATAAGGCGATTTGGTGGCTGCTATAGTTTTGGTTGTAAATGGCCCCCAAAGGCTTATATACTAAAGGCCTGTAGCACCACTGGGGAATGGTGGGATCTTTATGAGGTACTGCCTAGTAGAAGAAAGTTACATCACTAAGTGTATTCTCTTAAAAGAGACAGTGAGAGTGCCCTCAAACCCATTTGCTTTGCTTCCTGGACACCACAAAGTAAATAATTTTCTTTCACTTCAAACTTTCACCATGATGTGCCTCACTGCAACATGCTACAACCACGAGGCCAAGCAACTTTAGACCAAAATCCCTGAAATCATGAATCAAAGTAAGCATTTCCTCTTTCTAAGTTGTTCGCTTCATATACTTTGTTATAGAAATGGAAAAACTGGCTAACACAGAGGCTGTATTATTTAAGATGCAACTAGAAAATGATGGGGCCAGATGCAGGTGGCTCAAGCCTTTAATCCTAGATACTCAGGAGGCTGAGATCTGAGGATCATAGTTCAAAGCCAGCCTGGGTAAGAAAGTCTGTGAGACTCTTAGCTCCAAGTTAACTACCAAAAAACTGGAAGTGACACTGTGGTTCAAAGTGTAGTGGTAGAGCACTAACCTTAAGCGAAGAGCCCCGGGTAAGCATCCAGGCCCAGAGTTCACGCCCCATAACAGATCCTCCACCCAAAATGGAGAGGAAGAGAGTTGGAACACTGAAATTAGGATGGCATTGTGTGAGTTTAAAAGTAATCTTTTGTATCAGATAACAAAGTGAGATACAAAGGCAGAACATAAGAAACCATTAATGAAGTACAGGTTCTCAGAGCTATTACCTAGATATTCCTCAGAATGATGTACTAAATTGGGTATAGTACTATGGATGACTAAAAAGAATGGTATATGAAAGAGCAGCTGGAGTGAGTGCCAAGGTATGCTTATGGTACAAAACAAGGTAGAAGTCAAGGGAGGATATTTGGGACATAAGCCTCATTTGTCCTTAATTCCTTCCCATTGTGCCATATCTTTCTGGGATCTACTACTGATCCATTTAGACCAAATAGGCCATTTCAGCCCAGAATGAAAGATTAGAACAGACAAGAACAGGTCTATATGACAAGGAAAAGAAGAAAACAATTGTCACATAGCCAACAAATCTGGTTTTAAACTCTGACCCCACCATTTTGTCACCTTTTAATCTCTGCAGAGGTAATTTGTCTAAAACTCAGCGTTCTGAACTGCAATACTTTTAGAATCAAACACAGAATATAAATGGCAAAATTTCTGGTAGATAACATATAACTGCCTAAGGAACATGTTTTGAATGTTCATTAAATTAATGATAACAGAATAAGTTTTGAAAGATTGGTGAAAAACTTAGGATGTATTTTCCTTTATATACTTCATGTACTGTCTACAAAATGGATGGGAGTGTCTCTGAAGAATATATTGTCCTAAGACAATTAGAAAAGCACTTGTATTTTCTAAGAAAGGCAATGTGAAAACAAAATATGTATTACTGGTAATGGTTAGCTGTTGTGTTATGAGTCGTTTAAATATGATGTTAAACACTTTTGATGAGTCAGAAAATTCCCAGTTTCTTCAATTTATGAGCCCTAATGTTTATATATCTCATCCCTTAAGAAAATACATACTTTTAGAATTTAAGTAGTCCTTAGAAATAATCTGTCTAATCTTTGGGTGTTTGGAGTCTGGGAAAAAAGATGCCCAGAAATGTAAACTTATCCAAGGCTAATCACCTACTGGTAGATGGAGGAGTTCCAGCCTGTGTCTAAGCTGTCTCCCTCAAAATTTTGATCAGTAGCATTCTGATCGCAGAAATGACTAGAAGTTCCACACTTTATAAATCAGTATTAATAAAATGGAGTAAACTATCATCATCTAGATTCCAAGAGAAGAGTAAGTTAAAGCATGAACATTCTGCAATTTATAAATGAGCCTCTTGTCCTAAGTGATCATTGTTAAACTCTTCTCTGTTATGGACTCAAGCTATCATGAGTTCTTACAAATAATTTATATAGCCAGTCAGTGGTGGTTCACAGATGTAATCCTACCTTCTTACGAGGCCAAGATCTGAAGGTCATAGTTCCAAACTAGCTCAGGCAGGAAGTCTTGAGACTCGTTTCTCTGATTGGCCAGCAAGGAATTGGAATGGAGGTGTGGCTCAAGTAGTAGAGTGCTAGCATTGAGAAGAAAGATAAGTGACAGTGAGTAGGCTCTGCCTTTCAAACCATAGTGTAGCACAAAACATATGAATAATATATATTTCCAGAAAGCCTGAAATTAGGCTTTGTATTGTAAGAATATCTGCATGTGCAGACATCAGTTGAGCCAGGCAGAGAGAAACAGGTTTTCTTTTATGTGGAAGTTAGAGCTAAAATACAACTATGAACGATAACATATACAAGGCTCAATGCATTCAATCACAAACAAACTAAAGGTGAGTATAATTATGGGAAAGGTCTAAAGGCCCAATTCCTCTGAACAATGAAATTACTACTTACCACAATGAATGCCAGAAAGGAGAAACATGGGTTTTTTTGCTAGGGGGGAGAGTTGAGCAAAATGGGGGGAGCAAGAATGGAGAAAGGAAGTGTGAGCAAATGCCATCATTATATTTAAGGTACATTGTGTGAAAATTATATTTAAGGTACATTGAGTGAAAATTATGTAATCAAATTTTCACGCAATTTGAGGGTGGGGAGGGGAAATAGAGTCAAATGAAGGAAGGGTGACATTGACCATGAAGCATTGTATTTATAACATGACTTATGGAATTGTGACCCCTTTATATAACTTGATAATAGTAGTAAAAGTCTCTCTTCTGCAAAAAGATATCTCTTGATATAAAGATTGATTACAGGATTCCTACAAAGAAGGAAAATCAAATGATCTGAACTCACTGTGAGAAGTAATTTAATATAAGTACTTAGTATAATAGAATTATTAATTATTTTCTTGAGCACTTCATAGGTATTTGAATAATAAAAAACCTAGAGTTCATGATTTAGAATATTTACTCCAAGTTAGTGGTTATTTTTTCCCAAGGAAAGTAAAAACATTGTAAGAAAATAGAACATGATGTCTTTTTTTTCTTCAGGGAAACCTAGCCTGTAAAAACTGTTTTTAAGGTCATTAAAGCACTTGGGGACTCTTAGCAGAAGAAATAGTTGTTTAAGAAATGCGGGTTATGCATATCCAGTCCTCTGTCAGGCCATGGCCACAGAAGAGCTCCTCAGAAGCTTATGTTATTAATTTGAACAAACTCTACCCCCAAATACTCTGGGAAGAACAGCCAGCCCATGCCCTAGGGAATCAGTCACAGTGTCAGACTTTCCAATTAACTTCCCTTCTCATTACCCCTCATCGACAGACTTCGAAGTATGTCTCAATTAACATAAAATTTAGAGCCAGAAGATTTTAATGATTTCCATAAATAAAGTCAATAAATACAATTATTATTCCCCACCACCAAAACATGGCAATCTTACAAGACACTGTAAGACACCATTAGGAAATGGTTCTGAATGTGGAGATTTTGCAAAGTTGAATATTTTTATAGTTCTGTTGTTTCAACTGTAAAGAGCAAAAAGTGTGTGTGGAGCCTACTGCATGGAGGGATGTCATTACAGTTCAATTGGATAAATTATGAATACATTTAGATTTGACCTGGAGAGTGTGGACTCTAAGCTTCAGTAATACACCCGTGTCCATTGTATTAAAGACTATACTACATTAGTTCCATTTGCTATATTTCTTCTTTAATTTTCTCAGTAACCATAACTTTGTATTTTGATACCATGAATCCCATTTTATAGTAGAGGAGACCAAAGTTGACAGAGCCAAGGAAAATTGCCTAAGCATGCAGGATAAGAAGTCAGAGTTTCAGTTCCAAAACAAGTCTGTCTGACCTCAAAAATCCATGCCTCCTTCAAGACATTATATTCAATTCCAGCTGACATGTCTGCATTTGTGACAGGCTTTGCCTGAACGTAAATTCCTCTATGAGACCATAAGATTGATTAAACGAATAGGATTTCCGTTATGGAGTTAGACTTAATTGTATATTTCATGAATTCTACAGATTTTATTATTTTTAAAGAAAAAAAATTTCTGTGAAAAGTCATAAGGTCTTATTAATAACACAAAAGTAAAAACACATTCTTTTCACAGAGTTACTGTTTAGTTAGCATATATTCTGCAATTCATTTTCTTGATATGATCTAATGTAATTTTTCCTAATTTGTCACAAAATCCTGAATTTATGATCTACCCATAGAACCAATGTGGGAGCTGTCTATCTTGTTTTACCCTCTAAATAAGACATTTTCTTTCTTTCTTAGTTCTTTCTTTTTTTATTGTAATTAGTAAAAGGGTTATATGATATTTGCCAGATAGAAGGTGCATTAATTCACATACATTGATACCCTTTCACATGTCTTGGTACCCATTATCTTAGTTCTTTCTTTTCCTTCCTTCATTCCTTCCCTGCTTGCCTGCCTGCCTGCCAGCCTGCTTGCCTTCCTCTGTCTCTCTCTCTCTCTCTGTCTCTCTCTGTCTCTGTCTGTCTGTCTGTCTGTCTGTTTGTCTGTCTGTCTGTCTCTTTTTCTTCTTTCTTTTCTCCCAATTCTGGGGCTTGAACTCAAGGCCTGAGCACTGTCCTTGATCTTCTTTTGGCTCAAGGCTAGCACTCTGCCACTTCACGACAGAACTATGTCTGTTTTTTTTTTTTTCTGTTTGTATGATGCTGAGGAATCAAACCCAGGGCTTTGTGTATGCTAGGCAAGTACTCTACTGCTAAGCCACATTCATGGCCCAAGACATATTCTTTCTATTAAAAATTTTTGAGTGACATAAAGCCTAGACTGTGGTTAATCAGTAATGTTCAACACAGTATCTTTAATGATCATGAAGGAAAATAAGGATACAAACATGACATACAGAAAGCATTTGAAGTCCTGAAGGAAAATGGAAGCCTATAGTAGTTAGGAATTCTTTGCTTTTTGGTGTATGTCTCAACTTATTCCATTTTAATGAATCAGTGGTAATTGATACAAATCCATATTCTTTTCTATTCAGGCCTATGCTTGATTCTTAGTTCTTTTTATTTTTTAACCCAAATAACTAAATAATAATAAAAAGAAGTTCCCAGCTTCTAGACATTTACAATGTACTTGTCTGACAGTAAATAGCCAGAAGCTGGTAATAGCGAAATATTAGTATGTATTACCTCAACTTAGAAGACTCAAAGGATGTTTGGATTATAAGTAAATTTTATCTACAGGTTCTAAGAATCTTTCTTTTATAGACTCTATTCTAGCATTTAGTTCCTGTTGAAATTTCTGCTGAAGAATATAGCAGAACATCAAAATGGAAGCTAAATCAAGACACTCATTGGTAGAACAGATATGTAACTCTTGTTTACACACCTATTATAACATTTTAGCTTCTTTAAAACATTTAACAAAAAACTATCACCATGTTTCTTTTTATTTGAGTGGAGTACCTATAATGAAATTTTAAAAAACCTTAGATAATGTAAAAAAAATCTCAAGACTGGAGAACACAAAGAAATAGACTTAAAAAAATAAAATGTCTCTATATCCTGGAGGTTCTTTCATTTAGCATCATCCCATATGGCCTTATATATCTAGGTTTTGTTCTATTGTAAATCTCAGCAAGGAGCGCAAAGGTTTCTATTGATTATGACAAATGAGGGAAACCATTTTGTTACAGTATTTTACCTTGTTATCTGATATATTGTATATATGTTTATTTGGTTATATGAAATCGAATAGGAAAAGGGGAAACAAGATGAGGGGTAGGGGTGGGGGGAGGGAAATGGGGACCAAGACACAAGAAAGGGTATCGATGTTTGTGAAGTAATGCACCTTCTATCTGGTGAATATAATGTAACCCTTCTATTAATTACAATAAAAATATATGAAAAAATATATGAAAAAATAAAATGTCAAGGGATGCCTAGAACACTTAATGTCTTGTTTTTTAATATTTAAAAAAATTATTGTAATATATAAAGGGGTTACAGTTACATTTGCCAGATAGTAAGTACATTACTTCTCACACACTGATGCCCCTTCTCATGCTTTTTCCCCATTTCCCTCCCCAATCCCTTCCCAATCATCTTGTTTTCCCCCTTCCATTTCCTATTTCAAATAAACAAATAAACATATATATAATGTACCAGGTAACAAAGTCAGATACAGTAACAACATGAGATTAACCATAAGGGCAAAAAAAGAGAAGAGAGACAACATAGTACATACATTAAGAACAACAATCATACAAGATATAGCTCTTCTTTCCATATCCTAGAGTTATTTTCATTTACTCTCATCCTATATGACCTTATGTATCTAGGTTTTCCCTTTTGTAATATTCTGCTAGGAGAGTCCAAGGTTTATACTAATTGTGACAAATGAGGGAAACCATGGGGCCTATGTTCCTTTGGGTTTGGCTTACTTCATTTAATATGACTTTTTTCAAGTCTTTCCATTTCCTTACAAATGGAGCAATGCCATTTTTTTCTGATGGCAGGCATAGAATTCCATTGTGTATAAATACCACATCTTTTTGATCCAATCATCTACTGAGGGACATCTGGGTTGGTTCCATATCTTAGCTATGGTAAATAGTGCTGCAATGAACATCGTTGTGCTAGTGGATTTAGTATGCCCTTGTTTCTGGATGATTAGGTAAATGCCAAGTAGTGCAATTGCTGGGTCATAGGGGAGTTCTATGTTTAGTCTTTTGAGGAACTGCTTTCCATAGTGGTTGAAGGAGTTTGCACTCCCACCAACAGTGTAGTAGTGATCCCTCCTGGCCACATCCCCTCCAGCATCTCTTATTAGATTTCTTGATCCTGGCCATTCTAACTGGAGTGAGGTGGAATTGTATACTTCTTTTTGAAGTGTTATCCCCTCCCTCACTTTGTCCATCTGCCCCCCACCTGCAACTTCCCTTCCCTATCAAGTTGTCGAGTGCATTTCCAACACAGTGTCTAATATCTCTGTTGCATTGTTCATCCTTTGTCCTACCATTTCTGTGATTCCTCTTCCCCTCCCTAAATCAGATAAATTTAGATATAAACTACAGAAATATAAAGCAGTGATAGCAGTGAATAAACCAAAGGGAGGAAAAAGAAAAAAAAAGAAACAACTGTAAACAGTACATGCTCCTTCCCCATCCTCCCCCACACCCCCATCCAAACCTCTTGCTTTTCCATGTCTTGGAGATCATTTCAGTAAGCATCATTTTATCTGATCATATCCACATTGTTATTGAGCCATTGTTATCCTATGAGTATTTTAAGTCCTTTGTAGAAGCTGAGCTGTAGCATTGGCATCATGTATGATGATGTGCTATGCTGACCTCAAAGAAATTAATGTTTATTTTCTGATTTGAGGTTAGAGAAAATTATCAGACATGAAAATAGATTTGTTTAAATGCAACATTTCTATTGGCTCTCTCACATGTGACTATTTTCTTTTGAAGCATTAACAGGGATATGTTGGTATTCTATAAGGAAATGTATATCCTGGGAAGTTTGCTGTCTCCTTGTGATTTCAGTTACCTAGAATGATCTGTCTGAAAGATAAATATAGTTAGTTGTATTTTGTCATGGTATATTGGATATGTTTCATGTTTGTGCTTACCTACCATCTGTTATTCGTTTGTTTTTGTATTTGGGAAAAATGAAGTTAATGAGATAGCATTACTATTATAGAAGCAAGAACTCATATTTCCAGGCACTTACTTTGCACCTATAATCTACCTGGGCTTCCACAGTCAAATGTGCATGAGAACCTCCGTTTCATCAATGAGCAATGAGATGAAAGATTTTGGAGCTCCATCCTACTTTGAGTGACAGTTGAAACATCTGATTTTGGGGATAAAAATGCTCTAGTTACTACAAGTAAAAGTAAGCCTTGAAATGTTTTCTAGTTTCAAAATCCAAATTATGAAAAGATGCAATCCTAGAAATATAATAAATGGAGTGGTTTCCATTGTAGAGTTGATGTTGAATGATTTTGATCATCCTCAGAACTAGTCTTTGTTTTAAAAAGAAACTCAACATTAACAAATCTATGTTTAGTAACATAAGGAGAAAGTATTATAAGCATGGAGTTCTCAATAGAACCTTTTGTTCAACTATCAACTAGGTTTAATCAACTAGGTTGATCTGTACAGGAAACTTGAGTATACAAGGAACACACAACATTAAGAACTTTTGATTAGCTTTAAAATAGATGATTTTATTCTATTAGGAAAGCCTCTTTTTTTACCTTTATCAATTCTAAGGGAAATTATAATTTTTAATGTGTACTTACTTGTAAAGTAGCTCATACTATGTTGAAATTACCCAGAAATACTTTGTATCCATTTAGCTGCCTTATGAAAGCAAATACCAGAAATTTCTGTTAACTGAGTTACTAGAGATAAAACATATTTCCGTACGTTAGCTATATGCTAGGAACTGTAATGTATACTCAGAAAATGGTAGTCAGGGTAAAAATCTGAAGTAATGTTAGACTTTCTTTTTTTTGCATGATCAGATCAAATTAAAGTAAGCCATTGGACTGGAATCTATACAGGGCAGTTCATTACTTTTGGATCAGTATCGTGACTGATGGAGGGCATCTATGAAGAGAGAAGTTTGGTATACACATCATCACTCAGCGACTTGGTGTTTTCAAGGCTCAGATCATTATGGGTCATCTAGATAGGATTTTACTCAAGGTGTTATTTTGTAAAATTTCACAAAAGGCTACCTGGATCAAGAATTAGTATGTAAGGATGGCCAGCGTTCCTCCTCTTCACACTTCCTAATCCTGGATACTATATGACAACACTTGAGTTACCATGCAATAAGCCAGGAGGAAAGAAAATAGCTTCTTTAGGAAGGTTGAGAGGGCATTTCCACATTCCTGTTGGTATGTCCAGGTAGATGCAAAATAACTGTCCACACACAAAGATGATCTTCTTTAGTCCTTGCATTCATCATATATATATAAGTATACTTATATATATGTATGCATCATATATATATGTGTATATATATATATATATATGTATTTGTTGTTGATCCTGGGACTTGAACTCAGAGTTTGGATGCTGTCCCTGAACTTTTTTGGCTCAAGACTATTACTCTACCACTTGAACTACAGATTTATTTTCAACCATTTGGTAGTTAAGAGTCTCATGGATTTTCTTACCTGGACAGGCTTTAAATTATGGTCCTCAGGTCTCAGCCTTCTGAGTAGCAGGGTTACAGGCCTCAGCCACTTGTGCCTGGCTGCATAAGTACATTACTATTTAATAAGGGAAAAGAGAAGAATGTAGAGAGTTTTAAGAGAAATTATGATTTAGCAAAGAAATGTAGGTATTGTACCCATAGCATTTCAAATTCTTTGGAATTACAGGTTAACAACCAATTTACAGCTTTAAAAATATATACAAGGAAATAGGTACACAAATACTTCTTCATACATACATGAGGTAAAGTCAATGCAGTGTTCATTCAGGTTATCGTTTTTCTGATTTTGACTTAGCTTATCTGGATATCTACTATATGTCAGGCTGTGTGTTAGTATGGTAGCGATTGGTAAAAGTACCTGGGCTTAAGATGGTTCTAGTCATGGATCCCAGAGGCTCAGAGGTGGGTTATATTGTCAGAACGGGTGAGTATTAATGAATCTGTGATGTAAATTACTTTGATTGAAATGTTTTTAGTGAAGGGTCAGAATCTTCATAGCAAAATCAATGCTGTAATACATAGCTATATATATCTATATATCTAGCTACTCTTCCCTGTTCCCAAGTGGCCATAATTATATAAAGTGATGATGAGAGACCATTCAATAAAAACAGACTATGTTTTACAGTCACTGGTGCTTACTATAAAGAAATAGTATCATACTTATGAGTGTAATATTGAAATTTGTCATAATAACTACTTGCATTAATTGAGGATTGATTGCATCTCATGCCAGCTTTAAAGCAATCCTGGGAGGAAGAATTTATTCATCAGAGGTTTAATATTAAACCTCAGATAGTTTACCAGAAGTTCATCCTTCATGCAGAAGGATATTAAAGAAAACCTTAGCAAGGGCTGAGAATCAGAGGCAGGTACTGCCTTTATGTCATTCTTATAGCAATACCATGCTAGGAATTCAAGACTATTGTCTCCATCAACATGCTACCATCAAAATGCATCTAACTTTTGTGTCAGGAACTCTTTTTATTTTAAATCAATTTATTATTATGGACGGAATATACTGAGGCATTCCAATTGCATGAGTCAGGTATGAGTGCCGTTCCTTTTGCACAGTCTTCTGTTCCCTCACTCTCTCCCAGACCCTTCCTCCTGTCTTCACCCACAAATTGTATTGTTGACATCATCCGAACCAGTGAGCTCCACTGCTGCACATTTTCACCCCTTTTCCCTCAGTTCTATACTCTCCCTCATACAAATGATATACATATGAATATACCATACATAAAGAAGAGACAGAATGATCCAAAAAGAAAAATTATAAAACAGAAAGAATTCAAGAACTCTCACAACAAAAATCAATAGTATGTTTTATAATTGGTGGTAGTGTATCCTGAGAGAACCAGGACAAATATTATTGTCTTTCCTTGCTCTATTACATCCTGAGTGCCTGATTTCTCAAGAGAAGACGAGTATGACTTGGTACTGGGGATTGAACTGGCCATTTTAGAGGCTTTTAAATGGCTGAGAGGGTGATCCTGATAGCTGGGTGTGGTGTGTAGGTCTTCAGGCCTATGTGGTGACAGGATCTGAAAGAGGTAGATTAGAGAAACACAAAGGAAGTGCAGAATGTGGGGACAGAGGAAATTCTATTAAGAGTCCTGTAGTAAACATACCATGTAGTAAATATCTCTTGTAATAAAGAGTTTTCTGAAGTGAACATCTCCAGTGGACACAGCCCTTAAATATGTCAGAAGCAACATTAAAAATTATTTGAAATATTTATGAAACAAAAATAATGTTACTCATTAGCATTGTCATGTCTTTGGCAATTGTTATTTGGGGAGTTGTTTACAACAAAAATGACAAAAATTCAGGATTATGAATAATTTTATTGCTAAGCATCACATGAAAAACAGGCAGTTCATGAGAATTGTGAAAGCAATGAAATGACAAAAAGTTCAGAACTATAAACAGTTTGTGGCTAAGAATCGAATTAAAAACAGGTAATACTTAGCTGGCTCCAGTGGTTCACAACTATAATCTTAGCTATTTAGGAGGCTGTGATCTGAGGATTGAATTTTGAAGTCATGAGGTCAGGAAAGTCTGTGAAACTCTCATACCCAATAAGCTACTCAGAAAAAGCTGGACATGGTGCTGTGGCTCAAGTGGCAGAGTGCTAGCCTTGAGCTCAAGGAGGCTCAGGGATAGCCCACAGGCCTGAGTTTAAGCCTCAGGATCAGCAAAAACAAAACAACATAAGAATAATTTTAAAAAAACCCCAAATCCCAAACCAAAGCCAAAACCAAATCATCATCCTCAACCACAAAAACCAGGTGATTCTTGCTGATCACAATATCAGTGATTTTATTTAAGCAAAGATTTCCCTTCATGACTCCTTCATACTTGCCCATGATTGTGGTGATTTTTACTAGGTTAAGCCAGACAGTTTTTAAAAATGACATTGTCCAAGATATATTGTATTCATGCACTGTTTTGTTAAATGGGAATTCATTTGTATAACTTCTTAAAGATGATCTTAAAAAAATGTGTGTTAAAGGGAATGAAAAGGTAACAAAACCTCTAAAAAAAACTGAGAAAAAGGAAGCATATTTCCTACTAGTGGAAGTCACAAATATCTTCCGATTGCCTTGTTCCGAGCAAGTAGTCATAAACTTGGTTGCTCCCCATTCACATCCTGGGTCCAGAGAATTCTCAGACTCCACTTTCCTTCGAAAGTCATCACTGATGTTGTTCAGGAAAGAAAGACGAAAGGAAAATAAGAATAAAGAGTTGAAGAATTTTCTGCAAATGTAATCTTCATGGAAAGCCTTCAAATATTCATATGCCTTCAATAAATATTGGTGATAATGGCGCCAATGAAATACAATCCAAAAATTCTGCATATTATAGAAATACCTATTCAGTGGGGAAAAAGCATATTATTCTGTAAATCTTTGACCAAACTATGCAATTAGGCAAAAAGAAAGCTCTTACAGGTTCTAGGAAGAAATATATATATATACATATATGTATGTATATATATATATATATATATATATTTGCCAGTCGTGGGCTTGAGCTCAGGGCCTGAGCACTGTCCTTGGACTTTTTCAAGGCTAGAGCTCTACCACTGGAGCCTCAGCACCACTTCTGGCTTTTCCTATGAATCAACCTGGGTCTTCATGCATGCTAGGAAAGTACTCCACCTCGAGACCAAACTCCCAGCCCAAGAAATATATTTTTACATTTAATAAGGTAAGGATATATTTTAATGCAGATGATATTTTTTTATTTTTTTAATTTTTTATTGTAATTAGTAAAAGGGTTACATGATATTTGCCAGATAGAAGGTGCATTAATTCACATACATTGATATCCTTTCTCATGTCTTGGTTCCCATTACCCTCCCCCCAACACCCCCACCCGTCTTGGTTTTCCCCCCTTCCCTATCAAATTTCAATTGATATTGAGAGTTAGGATTGAGAGATATTTATTAGTTCCTACCATTTTTAAAAGCTTTTATTTGGGCCTGTGTCTTGACAGTTCTTGTGGTCCTTAGGTGGTATGCTGTTTAGGTGCCATTTCTTTCCCTATATTGCATTTATTTTGGTTTTCTATGTATAGAACATCTTTCAGAATTCTCTGTAGTGTTGGTTTTGTTGTGACATATTGTTGCAGCTTTTCCCTGGAATGGAATGTTTTTATTGTTCCCTCAGTTATGAATGAGAGCTTAGCTGGGTACAGTATTCTTGGTTGGTAGTTATTTGACTTCAGGGCATGACATATATGCTCTGCTTTCCCGATGTGTTTGGGGACGCGCTGTATTACTCACGCCTCTGCATCCGTCTGCGGGTGTTCCACGGTGGTGGGGAGTCTTTCACTCCCCTCGGGTCTCCGCCGCCGCCTGTGTTCTGCGTCTGGGTTCCGCTGCTTGCTGTTCTGGTTCCGCGTCTGGGTTCCGCTGCTTCCGCTGTTCGCTGGCCTGGTTCTGTGCTGGTTTCTGCAGCAGTTGGACTTCCAGCCTGGCGCCCTCCACTGCCGCCGCTTTTCGCAGCTTGGAGCCGGTACCAGTCTCAGCTTTTCGCGGCTTTCCGTGGCTTTCATGGCTTGGAGCCGGTGGGGAGAGGTGGGGGAGGGGTCCTCGCGTTCTGAATTCTTTGAGAAAGTTGGATGTGAGCTTTATCTGGATTTCTTTTCCGGTTTGAGTCCTTCTCCGTTGCTTTTTGAGTTTGTTGTTGTGGATTTCTTAAGGTAGTTGGCTCGTGGAACTCCCTGATTCTCTCTTTTTGTGAGAGAGAGCTAGGCAGCCTCCCTATTGTCTCGGCGCCATCTTCCTTCTCCTGCAGATGATACTTAAACAAAAGTGGAAAGTGCTCCATTGGGGTTGGGCCTGTACTATGGAAATTTACATTTATGTACATAATGTATGATTTTATTTTCTTTTTTATTGTAATTAATAAAAGGGTTACATGATATTTGCCATATAGAAGGTGCATTAATTCACATACATTGATACCCTTTCACATGTCTTGGTACCCTTTAGCCCCTCCCCCCCCACCATGATTTTATTTTCTAACCTTAATTTCTTGTTCATTTTCAAGGTTGACAATACATTTTAATCAAAATTCACATTCATTTGATTCTTATCTTTGGTATGGGATGCAACTTCCCCAATTACAATACTTATTTGGGGAAATAGATGTCAATTACTGAGTTTATTTCTAGGAGATGGGGTTAATAAAGATTAGACTAGACTATTTGTATACATTTCCACATAGCTTACTGTGTGGATACCAGGCACATACAAGTTTTATAGTGTAAATAATAATTATAAGCAGCATGTAAGAATATTTCCATTAGAAAAATATAGTTAAGATAATGTATATTTGCATTTGTTAATATGTAAAAATTCTTTGGAACCACATGCAAACATAATACCTTGTTTGAAATTTGAGAGGAAATAGACGCTGGATGGACAGGATCAGGTTGGGAGAGGGCCTTCATATTTTCTGGCTTTTGAACACTGACTACATTTTCTAAGTACTTATTTATACAGATAAATACTTATTTATATTCAAAATGAGTGATTACCCCTGTGAAATCATTTTCATTTCACCATTTTCCATAGTCTATATTCATGATCTTCCTATTCCAGGCTTTCTAAATAACCAAATTGCAACATCTGGGACATAAATTACAAATAAATTTTACTGTAATTACTTTTTGATCATCAATTCTCTTGAAAACTATAAATTCTTCCATGAATATCCATATGTCCAATTTTACAGTCCATAAATTTGATGGCTTTTTCAGAGTCTTAATCCTCTGTGGCGTTAATGGTCCACAGAGGGAAAGAAAAAATATTGAAAAGATCAAGAATTAAATAATGGGCAACAACCAAGCCTGTGAGTCACACATATAAATAAATGTTTTCAACAAATGGCAGTGTTTTGGGTTGACAGTTGGGATACCAAGAGATATAGCTGTAAAAATCATACAGACTTCTCAGTGTCCATGTGGAACTATATTCTTTGAAGTTGCTTTCCCTCTCTCCTCCCCACCCCCACCCTCAAGTTAGGCATAGGGAAGCAAGGAAATGAAATGGAATATGGGCCTTTCTAAGAAAGATGCAAATACTTGATTCTAGTTAAAACAACCATCTCAGTATTCTTAACTTTGAGTTCTTTTTGGTGCCATTACTGGGGCTTTAATCCAGAGCTTGAATGACTTATATGTATATATACATATAAAATACACACAGACACACACAGACACACACACACACACACACACATGAGAGCTTAATATCCTGAGTTCAATCCCAAGTGTCATCACCAGCACAAATAGATGCATATATATTTGTATAATATATAATTATATGATATATAAGAATTGTGTGAATTAAATGCAATATTATATATAATACATTTAAATAATAAATTAGATGTAATATATTTATATACATATTTACATAATGTATAACTATATCATATATTTATATTTGTGCCAATATTTGGGAATGAGCTCAGGGCATCAAGTTCTTGTTCATTTAGCTTTTTTTTCCTTAAGGCTAAAGCACTAGTACTTGAGCCAAGACTACCGCTTCAAAGCCAGGCACTTCTGCCCCAAGTAGCTAGGATTACAAACATGAGTCACTTGTGTCTGGCTTCGAAACATTTTAAAATAAAAAAAATGTTAATTTATATAGTTTTTCCTTAAGTGTGTTTTTCTTTAACTGTGGTTGGCTTTCCATGATTTCAGTTACCCATAGTCAATTACAGTCTGAAAGTTGCATAAATAAATCAAGAATATCTGTTCTGGTGTTAACTGTTCTGAGTAGCATGATGAAACTGTGTCATTTTGCTCTGTCCCACTAGAGATGTGAATCATCTCTTTGTGTAATGTATCCAAGCTATATGCTCTACCCACTTATTAATGACCATGTATTGGCCTTTGTTATCAGGCTGTCACTTGCTTGTGTTACAGTAGCTCTTATTTACTTTAATGGCCCTAAAAAATGGTATTGATGCTGGTATTTTATCACAACATTCTGTTATAATTGTTACATCATTATTGATTATATATTTCATCAAATTAAAATCTGGAGCTGAAGGGATGATGCAGATCATTGTATACATAAACTGCTTTGTTAAATAGCAAAAAAATTCATTATATAACCGAAAGTTAAGATATGTAAGAGAAGAGTGGGGGTATTGAGAGGAGTGGGTGAGAATATTGAAAGAGATGACATTAATCCAGATGAACAGTATTCATAAACTGCTTTGTTGAATGGCAACTTCTTTGTACAATGACTTAAAAATAACAAAAATGTTCATAAAATAAATTAATCTTTGTCATAGGTATGTGTAGAAAAAAATCCATAGTATATAGAAGGTTCTGTACTTGTCATATATTCAGGTATCCTCTAGAAGGTCTTAGAATATCTCCCGTGAGAATAGCATGGGACCAGTGTATTGTCTTTATTCAATCATTATTTTTATTTCTTCATATATTTTTGTTGTAATTAATAGAAGGGATACATTATATTCACCAGATAGAAGGTGCATTTTTTTCACAAACATTGATACCTTTTCTCATGTCATGGTCCTTATTTCCCTCCCCGCTCTCCTCGATTCCTCCCCTTCCCTATCCTATTTCAAATAACCAATTAAGCATATATAAAATGTATCAGATAGAAAGGTGAAATATTGTAACAATATGAGATAACCAAGGGACAGCAAAAGAGATGAGAGATAACATAGTACATTAAGGACAACAATCACTCATTATATGGCTTTTGTTTCTGTATCCTAGAGGTCCTTTCATTTAGCGTCATACTATATGGCCTTATGTGTCTAGATTTTGTTCTATTGTAAAACTCTGCTAGTAGAGCCCAAGATTTCTACTGATTATGACAAATGAGGGAAACCATTGAGCCTATGTTTCTTTGAGTCTGGCTTACTTCACTTAATATGATTTTTTCTAAGTCTTTCCATTTCCTTACAAATCACTCATTATTTTTAATTGGTTAATTTTTGCCACCTTTCCCTCCTTTGTTCATTCATTCATACTCACTCTTCCTCTTCCACCCTTCCTTTTCCCTTCTCCTTTCTTTTACCTTCTATAGTCCTCTTACCTTTCAAATTATAAGTATCAAGGGACTTCACCTTTAAAATTTTTAGTTTATAAATCCTAAGAAAAAGGTCATTCTGTTACATAACATCTAAAATTTTAATTCAATAACATTGCCCATTGTACTCTCTTGATATAACATTTATAACTTTTAAAATATTTCAGATCAATGTTCTCACATTACAATTGATTATGTCATTCCACTCTCTTAATATGGAATACTTTTTGGCCTTTTTTAAAATTTGTTTTTAATGACATTGATTTTTTTTGAGGAGTACAGCCATGCTGTCTTGTCCTAGATCCTGAAATTTTAAAATTATTTTCTCATGATTAAAATCAAGCCAAACATTTGGCTAGATATCACAAACATGATGCTCATGTTTTGTGTTTCATCACACTGACCATCGTGTGTCTTATGGGTAAGGTTAAGTGTGATTGAGGTGTGGAAAATGGGGTTTTCCTTTTGTATTTAATAAGCAAGCTTCAGGATAAGAGAGACTGAATATCTTATTACTTCTGAATTTTTCACAGGAGGATTGCGCCATTCACTGGCAATTCTTGTCTCTGTCATTTATGTCATTTCTGAACCTTTCCTACCATCGTTGTGTTATGATGATTCTTGCTGGGTCATTTGATGAGGGGAATGTTTTTCCGATTTAGCTCCGTGACCTTCATTTGTCAACAATTATTATGCATGTGCATATTTATTAAAGTGGAAGTTAGGGCTAAAAAAAATCAGCCTTTTGACCTCAGTTTGCTGATGGTGAGCTCTCTATGCTAGGAGTGGTGAGCTTCTATGGATATCTCAGCTATAGGCGCATGTTACTGAGGAAGCCAGGAGATGACAGTAACGCTCACATGGGGCCAGTTTTCTGGGATCTGCAGTAAGGCCTGGTGGGTAATTCTCCTTTTCCAGCTCAGGACTATATTCCACTGGATAGCTGCAAAATGGCATCTAATTGGATCAGAGCTATACGCATTTTTTTCTAATTCAAAACACAAACCCTACTAATTGCAAATCATCTTTTTCTTGAATAGTGTCAAAATTATAAAACATCCATGTTTCTCAGTCTATTTTTTAGATTATGTTGTTAAAAATAGATATTTACAGATATTTTGTGATGTACTTTTTTGTCTTTTTTCATTTCTGGGAAACATTGAGAACCAGTTGTCCTAAATAAATCCCTGTTTAAAGTAACTAAAATGAGGCAAATATGTTATTACAAAATGTGATTATATGAGGACCAAGACATGAGAAAGGGTATCAATGTATGTGAATTAATGCACCTTCTATCTGGCGAATATAATGTAACTCTTCTATTAATTACAATAAAGATATATGAAAAATGTGATTATACATAGATATACACAGCAGTATTATTGAAGCTAGGGCCTTACACTTGTAAGACAAGGCGATACACACTACTTGAGCTGTGTCCCAATCCTATTTTGCTTCAGTATTTTTATAACTATTCATATGTAGGAGTCACAGTATGGTATTTTCTCAGTATAGAAATCCTATGGTGTTATGGAACACCACGTCCTGTACACCTGCGCCCATTAACCTTCCTTCTCCATTTTCCTCTCTTCTTAAGCTCTTCCCAGGCTCTGGTCACCATTATTCTATCTTCTACTTTTATGAGACCAACTTTTGTTTTTCAGATCATCATTTTAATTTCCACATATAAATGATAAAACATGATATATGTGTTAATACTAGTTAATGATAGTCTATAAACATTTTTTTTCCATTTTGTAGGTTGAGGAGTCATTTTAGTATTACAGAAAGCATGAAGAACAGTAGTTAATTACAATAAACAAAGGGAATCCTCTGATGAGCAGATCCTAGTCTTTATGGTAGCTGGCAGAGTTGTTCCTATCAGAAACCAGCCTCCCCTTAAAGAGGCTATGATTTGTTTGTTTTGATGAGATAGAAGGGTTTACTATGTTGAACTTTGACCTCTGGAGAACTCTGAAAAAAATGTATTTCTCTTTTAATAAAGCCAAGTTTAGACAGACAAGAAAATCAAAACAAATAACAAGTTGCATATAAAACTTGGAAATTGCCATCTATATAACAAAAGATATGATGTTTACCCAGGAATCAGTGGCAATGATTTGTTTAACAATAATATGGATTATAAGTAAATTCATGTTAAAGCACAACAGCCAGATAATTATGGAGGCATGATAGGTCTCCTTATACAAGTTCTTGCCCTCAGTATTTATGGGGTAGGCCCAAATGTTAGCCTTTGAATATGAATCTTTTATAGTCTAAGACTGTGTAATATTACCTTTGTAACAGCTTTCAATAAGTTCTGTTAAGTTGTCATCACAGGCTTAAAGATATATGCAAAAACATTAAAACAAGAATGCTTTACCAATAAATGGTAAAAAGAAGAAAGGATTTTATTTTGGAAGCGAGCTATTTACAAAACTTAATATTTCACCACTGATGTAATTTACACAGTATGTATTACAGTCTGAAATTTGTGTGTTCAGATCCTCCCCAGGTGATCCTAATAAATTTTCCTGTTTGGGATCACTGGAACAAACTAATAATAGAAGTTTCTATCCCATGGGAGAAAACAGAAACCAATGGTTCTCTTAGGCATTTGAAAGAATTAAAAAATCTCTACATTACAATTACCTGGGGAGATTTACAAATATTAACATTTTTTCCCAGCATGGAAGATTACTGTCATAAAAAATCTTAGAAGAGACAATGATATTATTTTTATATGTTTAGCCCTTAGATTTGTCCTACTCACATTTTGAAATGTAAATGGTCCATATTGTCACTTAAAATCATTGAAATTATTACTTGTGCACAAATGTGTAAAATACTAGCAATATAATGCATATTAAAAATAAGTTATTGCAGGGTAGGGAGTTTGGCCTAGTGATAGAGTACTTAACTACCATGTATGAAGACCTGGGTTTGATTCCTCAGTATCACATACATAGAAAAAGCCATAAGTGGTTCTGTGGCTCAAGTGGTATTGCTCTAACCTTGAGAAAACCCAAGGACAGTGCTTAGGCACTGAGCCCAAGCCCAGGACTGGTAAAAAGAAAAGTTATTGTATAAGATATTGCAATATGTTACCATCTAATGCTAAGCAAATGTGCTGTAAAACTGAAATAATCATTTGTAGAACAAGAGACTATCCTACACGAATAGGCTATCACTTGAAGGATTCTAACAATGTTGATGATAATGATGGTAATGGTCAGTATTTGTTAACCACTTTTCAAGGGTCAGGCAATATATTGAACATATATGGAAACTGTATTATTAATCTTATCCAAGCCATCTAGTAGGTACTAATACTACTGTCATTATATAGATGAGGAAGGTGAGTCATAGAAAATTTAAACAACTTATCCAAGACTGGAGGTGTTCTGTGGTAGAGTTGGGATTAATTCTAACTCTGATGGCAGAGTACATGTTTCCAATTCCTGTGAGATGCTACCCCTTTAAAGACTATAGAGATTCCCTTTGGGTCCAATAATTATAGGTTAGAAAGAATAATGGCTGTAGGCTGTATTTCTGTCTGGGTCTATGGAGTCCGTTTGTTACTCTGCAAGCCTACACTATGACTTGAATAAATTTTAGTTTGTTCCCTGTTTTCTTTCAGAACATGAAAAGTCACCCAGATATTATCTGACTTGAGTTAAAACAAAATGATGAGACAAAGGACAAAGGATGAACCAATACCACAGTGATACCACAAGACACTGTGTTGAAAATGAACTTTATAACTTGTAGGGGGGAATGGGGGAGGAGGGGAGGTGGAAGAAAAAATGAGGGAGGGGGTAACAATGTTTGATAAGAAATATACTCATTACCTTAGGTATATAACTATAATCCCATTGTACATATACTTGGCAGTAAAATTAAATTTGGAAAAAGAATTATGGTAGAACAAAGTGGGTAAAATTCTGTTATTTTTTTCTGAATAGTTGGTTTAGGCAGAGAAAATAGCAGTGATTGAAACAAAACTACATTATAGGATACAGTAACTTTTATCCTGTATGCTTTAATACAGGATTTATTTTTCCCCCTTTTTTGGTTGTACTGGTGTTTGAATTTAGGACCCTGTGCTTGGTAACTAGCCAGATGTTTTTCCCCTGATCATTTATGATGAGATCTGAAGAGCAAAATCCCTTCACAAGTGTACAAACATACTATTACAAGTTCATATTGTTGTGGTAAAAATGGAGGAAAAGTAATGAAAAAAATATAATCACAAGTTGCATTTGCTATGGAATTTAAAGAAAAAAATGATCTCATTCAATTGCATGTTAATCTACTTATTGAACAGCTAGTATGTGCCAATTATTTGCAACTAGGTCATATTTAGGTCATTGAGTCTATAAGGCAGTTTTTGTTAAGACAGTTTAGAATCCAGCTGTGTGTAACTGATTCATGTGAAACCAACTGCACAATACCAGCAACAAAAAAGTACAAAATTGACAGGAGTTATATGGAGTTTCCTGCCAACAGTGTTTACTCAAGTGTTTACTCAATGAAAACAAGGCTGATGTTAGAAATCCCCAGCCAGCCAACTGTAGCTCTATTTCCCAATACCCCTGGTGGCTAAGTACTCTAGACAAATAAAGCCATCATCTTCTTAACTACTAAGTAATCAGGTAACATAACCAGTGTTACTGTATTTCCCACTCAGTCCTTTGTTAAGGATAAGGAAGACTTTCTTCACAGAAAGTAATGTGGGACAGGAGGGAGTCAGCCTTGTTTTCTGCAAAGCTTTGCTTTGTTATCATGAAGAAAAAGAGCTCTGTGGAAAAATTTCTTGCTTCATATTCACTGTTAAACATTGTGAGATGCTTAGCAGTACTGCCATGGCTGTTTTGTTGACAATGCGATCCAATAGACAAAAAAATGGCTTCTTCCTCACCTTTCTCCTTTTGTTCCCTTGGGGAACAAAAGCCTTACATATACTCTCTTAGTCTAGGAACCAGTTTCATGCACTTTATGTCTCCATTGGGCAATTAGGTATTGAGGAGACTAGAGAAGGTAAAAGGCAGGAAATTTTTCCTTTTATTGAAATCTAGGCTCAACTGCCACTTGGAGTGGAAGGAACTGTTGCCTGTCCTGGACCCTTCATGCACTGTCTGCTATGATGAGCCCTGCAGTAGAACCACTGCAAACAATTCAGCTCAGCAGTAAAAGCAGCAGCAGCTGCAGCAGTCTTGATGGCAACATGGTGTTCTTCTTGAAATCAACTTCTCTGTATGCCTCAGGTGCAGACTTGAAGAAGTTCTCTGTAAGTTCTATAGGTTCCAGTGATTAATTTTCCTAAGCTTGTCTTGAGCTATAGCCTGGAATGAAGCCTTTGCCTGAAAGAAAGTTTAATATAGCTCCTCTGCAAAGGAAGAGTGGTTTGTGAATGATACTAGAGATTTTGTGTCCACTGCAATTGTTTCCATGGTGAAGACCAAACTATGATCATCCCTTGAAATGTCCTGTTTTTAAGCAGGTATGCATATCTGATACATTTATAACTCGACTGTAAGAGAGAGCTTAATCCATGGAATGAGCCTGAAAAGTGAGGGTCATCATAATACTTGAGAAGTATTTTTCCTCCTCTCCTCACCCTCATTGAAACAGTGAGATGAATCTACATTAATAAAAATGTAGTCTTAAGTAGTTGTGCAGAGAGTTCCAGTTCAAAATGTCAATTTGTGAGTGCAATGAATCTCAATCAACATCACCCCTTTTATCATTTATCATCTCTCCCAGCCGTATTTATCCCCTCAGTTTACCCAGTTCTATTTTCATATATGTGCATTGAATTCATTCATCACCCTTTTCCTTTTCATTCTTCTGGCCCCCCCTTGAACTCATCCGTTGCCTGAACTTACTACTTAATTTTATGTGTCCTTGACTGCTGCTTGGCAAACTGTGATTTCCACTTAGCTTGGTTAGAAATGCAAATTGTTTTCCACAAAGAAAAATAGCTCTCTAGAAATAGTTTCTTGTTTCCATTACAGACATAAACTGTTAAAAATTTTAAGCTGCTAAGCAGTGTTGCATTTGGGTGTTTTGTTGACAGTTCTCCAGTCGGGAAAAATATGGCTTCTTCCTCACCTTTCTCCCTTTCTCACCTTTCTCTGTGGCATGGGAGATCACAGAATCTTTTTGTTGTTTATGAGAGTGATTTCAGAGGCCAAACAAGAGTCTTATTGCTGTTGCTAGCCAAAGCCAATGGGGCAAATAGTAGAAAATTAAAATGGGGAACCTGATCATGTTTCATTTAGTCTTAGTGTCATTCTTATAAGAACTATTGAACCAGAGCACAACACACTCAAGTGATATTTAGTAGGATAGCATCACAATGGTGTCCAGAAACTGCTTCTCAGTTTCAGCATGTTAAGTTATAAATTTGTATTCAATGCATGATCATAAAACTGCTCTTTCCAGTATATCACTTTTAGTTGGTGTGACATCGTGAGAGGTGGGATTGAATGACCTTATCTCACAAAGTGGCTGAGGCATATTGAAGCAGAAAATCTAAGTTTCAAATCTGGATCCAAGAGCTGGACCCAGTTGTAACTTCACTGGACACCAAGCTTCATCCCAGGACAAGAAAGAAACTTGTCTTCAGAAGACAGGAATTACTTCACATCAAATATATTCTACCATTCATAAGGACAATCCTGGCTTCCTAAAAATGTTCTCTGAGAAAAATGAAACCAAAAATCTCTCATGAAGATGACAAGGATGTGATATGGTGAAAAGACAGACAGAGACGAATGGTATTTAAGGAAAGTTCATTCTTCTCAAAGTATATCAAGTCAAGGGTTTAGGTGGGACAGGGTATTTTAGCTTCTCTCCTTAAAACCCATAGGTTCTTAGAACTAAATAAAATTTTCAGCAACAAAATTGATTGGTGTTAATTAATGTATTGTGCTTTCTTCTGTCAGTGATTTCTTGCTGAGTTCATTGTTTCTTGGCAGTAACAGAATTTAATATTTTGTGTTTTAGTATTTTGTGGTCATAGGGATTATGAAGATGATGATGTCTCTGCCTGTCTGTCTGTCTTTATCTTTCTCTTTCTGCATATTTGGCAAAAATTAAGGTTTCCGGGGCCGGGAGTTTGGCCTAGTGGTTGAGTGCTTGCCTAGCATGCACGAAGACCCGGGTTCAATTCCTCGGTACCACATACATAGAACAAAAGCCAGAAGTGGTGCTGAGGCTCAAGTGGTAGAGTGCTAGCCTTGAGAAAGTCCAAGGACAGTGCTCAGGCCCTGAGCTCAAGCCCAGGACTGGCAAAAAAAAAAAAATTAAGGTTTCCAACTTCTTCCTGAAAGTCAAAGGCTTGGCCACATGGAAAGAGTGTTTTGGTTACCTGTGCCTGTATGATATAAAGGTGTTGAAACAGAAATGGAAAAAAGTGTTTTTTCACTTTAAATATAGATTACTGTATTTCTGAAAATGATTTCTCTATAGGAATTATGGGTGGCTCTGAGCCAAATACATTGGCACAGTTAACTGAACATTTGCGATCTGAAAGGCAGAGGAAGCATGGAAAGAAGATGCCATATTGAGTGTGGACAGCTGGAGTGCACACACATGCCTGAGGACACAGGCAGCTGAAAACTTTATACCTTGACCATCCAGTGAATAATTCAGTTTTTACTACATAGGATTTTACCTTGAGGTTCACGGAAACAATGAAAACAGAGAGACAGAAGAAAATGCGCATGGCCTTCACATTTAGTATAAACCTTTAACCTTAACTACCTTTTGGCTGAGCTCAGCTGATTTTATATGTCCCTATCCTGATGGAAACCCACCCTGAGTGAGGATGGCTGGACACTTAGTACCGAATTAACTTGCTAACAAAGAGTAGGAAAGAGGATTCTGGGTTGTTGTTTTCTTTTGTTATCTGTGTGTGTGTGTGTGTGTGTGTGTGTGTGTGTGTGTGTGTGTGTGTGTATTCTTTGAAAGGACGAATATAGGTTTTCATTATGACATTTTCATACATTCATATATAATGTTCTTTCCTCTTTTCCTCTGGCTCCCCTTCTTTCCCCAAATAGTCCCTTGTCCACTTTCTAAATTCTGTATTTGAGAAAACAAACATCTGATCTTTGTCTTTCTGAGTTTTTTTAAAAATATTTTATCTGATATGTTCTCTGGTTTCCTTCATTTTCCTGCAACAGGCATGATTTCCTTCTTTGTGACTGATTCTACTTTATATCATAATTTCCTTCTTTACTCCATTGTGTGTGCATACCATATTCTCTTTTTTCTTAGTATCTCTAAATTATACAAAATGGTGTGGCTACATAGTGAAACATTTTTATCCATGTATATGAAATACTTTAATTATATCTCCCATCCAACCTGTCCTAAGGTTTTTTTTTTTGGTGGGTCATGGGGCTTGACCTCTGGGCCTGGACACTGTCCCTGAGCTCTTGAGCTCAAGGCTACCACCCTATCCTTGGGCCAAGCCCCACTTCCCATTTTCTAGAGGTTAATTGGAGATAAGAGTCTCCTTATTTTTGGTGCCTGGGCTGGCTTTGAACTGCAATCCTCAGATCTCAGTCTCCTGAGTAGCTAGGATTACAGGAGTAAGCCACTGTGCCTGGCTTTTGACATAGAGTTCTAAACCCTCTGTGTTGCTTTGGTTGAACTGTGGAATGTCTGATGACTATTTAATTTAGAATCTTAAGTGCTAATTCAGAGGCAACAGAAAATGTCTAGTCATACCTCTTGTTTTAATGATTGTTCCCATATCATAATTGCTTTTTATTTTGAACCAGAAATTACCTTCAGGATTTCCAAGTTAGAGGATAAGACAACACAGCTGAAAAAGACTACTGATAAGTCCTATCTACTTTATCATCCAAAGTATGACTTTGAGGGCAAGAAAGGTTATGGAGCCAGATAGGAATTTTAGGACAATGCATGTAGAAGGGTCTAGACTTAGAAATTCAGTGTGTATAGTCATGATACTAGTTACAGACCTCTGGAGGGAGTTGATTCATTCTAGGAAAGATTTATATACTTCTACTATTGTTAAGTCAACGCATAGTCTCTAAAAGGGGGCCCACCAAGTAGCTGTTTCTGACTGGTGAAGGTCAGAATGCTATTTGAGGGATCTTCCTTTTTTCCACAGAGGACAGAGTTATGTACTTAGACAATTACAGAGGACATTGTCATTGCTAAGACAATATAATCTTAAGAGCTTCAGTTCCAGAAGCTCTTTATATTATGGGTTCTGTATAACTCTGCCTCAAGAAACTTTTGGCCATGTGTTGCGGAAGACACTTACTAGCAGCAAGTGTATTAAATAAAGAGCAAGGCCAAGTTTCCAAAGTGGTTTCTGTTCCCAATCTGGAAAAAGGCACATTTTTAAAAGAAGGGTACTGTCAGCATATCTTTTTGATTGTAACATATAGAGGGGTTACAGTTATATTTGCCAGATAGTAGGTACATTACTTCTCACACATTGATACTTCTCATGTTTTTGTTCCCATTCCCCTCCTCTCACCCCTCCCAATCATCTTGTTTCCCTCCTTCCCTTTCCTATTTCAAATAAATAAATAAACATATATACAATATGCCAGGTAACAAAGAAATTTTGTTATTTTTCTCAGATGTTAACCCAAATTATAGCACAGGAAGGGGACAAATAATAAAATGACAATTTACATATTGTTCAAATATGAAATAATATTTTGAATCCCCTTGCATTTAAATAAAGAACCATCAAACTCATTGGGACTAGTTTTGTTGTTATTATATATGAAATCTAGATAATGTATAAGTATTTTTTGAAAAACAAGAGATGATGCGTAACATTTTTTTTAGTTATACAACATGTGGAAAAGCCATTTTTATCATTCAGTGAAAGTATTTTTTTAAATTTTCAGTAGAAACTTAGAATGACATTAAGAAATACAGACTATAGAACTTGATGTAGTTTAAGAAAAACACATGAAGGTCAATAATAACTTAACAGTGGTAACCCACTCTTTATTATCCAACTTTGGTTCATTAGAAATTTTGGAAGAAACTCTGGTTCATTGTTTTTAGTTGACTAATGCTGAAGAATATTTGGGAAAGAGTGAATGATCAATTTCAATCAAAATCTTGGGTTTCCCTAAGAAAATAAAAACTATATAGGCTTGAAAGTTAGTTTTTGGTGGTTACAAAGTGACGAGACTCTGGAAACCAAGAATTCCTATGACAATCCAGTCAGTGAAGTTATTGACAAATATGTAGAAAAAATGTATTTGTTCCATAATAGGTAAATGTGGTGGAACAGTAATACCTGATGTGTAAACAATAATTTTATGTTTTTATATTCCCAATAGTTTTTGCTTTTTTCCTTTATATTAGAAAATAGAGCTCCCAGTTATAGAGGGCTATGATTTTCTGACCAATCCTTTGTGCACATGATTATTTGTATTTCTTTTAAAAATTATCTTTTTTATTTTTTTTAAATTGTAATTAATAGAAGGGTTACATTATATTCATCAGATGGAAGGTGCATTACTTCAAAAACATTGATACCCTTTCTCATGACATGGTCCCCATTTCCTTCCCCCTCCCCCCACTCATTTTGATTTCCCCCTTCCCTATCCAATTTCAAATAACTAATTAAGCACATATAAAATATATCAGATAACAAGGTGAAATATTGTAACAATATGAGATAACCAAGGGATAGCAAAAGAGATAAGAGATAACATAGTACATAAAGGACAACAATCACTCATTATATGGCTTTTCTTTCTTTATCCTGGAGGTCCTTACATTTAGTGTCATACTATTTGGCCTAATGTCTCTAGATTTTGTTCTATTGTAAATCTCTGCTATGAGAGCCCAAGGTTTCTACTGATTTTGACAAATGAGGGAGACTCTTGGGCCTATGTTCCTTTGAGTCTGGCTTACTTCACTTAATATGATTTTTTCTAAGTCTTCCCATTTCCTAACAAATGGGCAATGTCATTCTTTCTGATAGCAGCATAGAATCCCATTGTGTATAAATACCACATCTTGTTGATCCACTCATCAACTGAGGGACATCTGGGTTGGTTCCATATCTTTTCTATGGTAATTAGTGCTGCAATGAACATCGTTGTGCTACTGGATTTAGTATGTCCTTGTTTCTGGACGATTGGGTAAATGCCAAGTAGTGGAATTGCTGGGTCATAGGGGAGTTCTATGTTTAATCTTTTGAGGCATTGCCATACTGCTTTCCATAGTAGTTGAACGAGTTTGCACTCCCACCAACAGTGTAGTAGTGATCCCTCCTGGCCACAGCCCCTCCAGCATCTGTTATTAGTTTTCTTGATCCTGGCCATTCTAACTGGAGTGAGGTAAGTTAAAAGCTCTGGAGAAAATAGGAATCCATGGAACATTCCTCAATATAATAAAGGCTGTGTATCACAAACCCACATCTAGTATTATACTTAATGGCAAAAAGCTAAAGCCATTTCCTCTAAAATCAGGAACGAGACAAGGATGCCCACTCTCTCCACTCCTATTTAACATAGTATTATAATTCCTAGCCAGAGCAATAAGGCAAGAAGCAAACATAAAGGGGAACCAAATAGGGAAAGAGGAAGTAAAACTTTCCCTCTTTGTGGATGACATGATTCTGTACTTAAAGAATCCTATAGACTCCACTCCCAAGCTCCTTGAGCTGATTCAAAACTTTGGAAAGGTAGCAGGGTATAAAATTAACTCTCAAAAATCAACTGCCTTCCTATATGCTAACAGTGAGAGGAACAAGGCAACAATCAGGAAAGCAACTCCTTTTGTAATAGCCTCAAAGAAAATAAAGTATCTACGAATTATCTTAACTAAGAATGTGAAGGATCTTTTTGATGAAATCGTTAAAACCATGAGAAAGGAAATTAAAGCAGAACTGAGGAAATAGAAAAACCTCCCATGCTCCTGGATTGAAAGAATCAACATTGTGAAAAATGACAAACTTGCCAAGGGCTATCTACAAATTCAATGCAATACCCATCAATATCCCAATGTCATTCTTTAAAGAAATAGAAGAGGCAATCCAAAATTTCATATGGAATAATAAAAGACCCCATATAGCAAAAACACTTCTTAGCAGAAAGAACAGCGCAGGAGGAATTTCAATACCAAACTTCAGATTCTATTACAGAGCTATAATAATCAAAACAGCTTGGTACTGGCACAAGAACAGGCCTGAAGACCAATGGAATAGAACTGAGGACCCAGATATTAAACCACAGACCTATGGCCACCTAATTTTTTAAATATATTTTTTATTGTAATTAATAGAAGGGTTACATGATATTTGCCAGATAAATGGTGCATTAATTCCCATACATTGATACCCTTTCACATGTCTTGGTTCCCATTTCCCTCCCCCCCTCCCCCACCCCTCATCTTGTTTTCCCCCGTTCCCTATCCAATTTCAGATGACCAAATACAAATATATCCGATATATCAGGTAACAAAGTGAGATAGTGTAACAATATGAGATAACCAAGGGACAGTAGAAGTGATGAGAGATAACATAGTACCTTAAGAACAACACTCATTAATTATATGGCTTATGTTTACATCATATTTTAAATGACAAGTTTAACAAACAATTGTTCAAGGAGGGAATCTCTAATTACATTCTCAGGGACTTAGTATTTAGAACTTAATCGAAATTAGGCTAACAGTTTGTATGTCATAGAAACATATCAATTTATGAAATAAAACATTATGATTATAGAGTCATAGGTGTTTTTGTCTGTATAGTTATGTTTGTATTTCCATTACCATGTCCATAGCTTTGGTATGCAGTTATTGAGTCCTCGCTCTTGTACACTTTGAATTTAATAACCACATATTAAGGATACCATGCGCCTTTTGTTCCTTAGGTCTTGACTTGTCTCACTCAGCATGATTTGCTCTAGATTCATCCACTTCCCTGCGAATGCCATTATTTTATCTTGTCTGTTGGCTATGTAGAATTCCATTGTGTATATATACCACATTTTTTGTATCCATTCATCTGCAGTAGGGCATCTGGATTGTTTACATTGCCTGGCTGTTGCGAATAGTGCAGAGATGAACATAGCTGAGCAGGTGTCTTTATAATATCCTGGGTTATGATGTTCAGGGTAGATGCCCAGAAGTGGTATGGCGGGATCATAGGGTCTATTTTCAGTTCTTTAAGGAACCTCCACATTGCTTTCCAGAGTGGCTGAACTAGTTTACAATCCCACCAGCAGTGTAGTAGGGTTCCTTTTTCTCCACAACCCTGCCAGCAACTGTCATTGTCTGAGTTCAAAATCTTGGCCATTCTTGTTGGGGTAAGGTGGTATCTTAGGGTTGTTTTTATTTGCATTTCCTTTATGACCATAGATGATGAACATTTTCTCATATGTTTTTCTGCTATTTTAATCTCTTCTTCTAATAGGTCTCTCTTAAGTTCCCTTGCCCATTTAGTGAATGGTTTATTGGGTTTGGGGGGGATTAGTTTCTTGAGTTCCCTGTAGATACTGGATATTAAGCATTTGTCAGATACATTGTTGGTGAATATCTTTTCCCAGTTGTTTGGCTGTCTCTCTACTTTTGCAACTATGTTTTTATCTGTACAGAAACTTTTTATTTTTAGGTAGTCCCATTTATCGAGTCTCTCTCCAATCTGTTGTGACCCTGGGATTCTGTACAGGAATCTGTTGCCTGTGCCTATGAGTTCCAGTGTCTCTCCTACATTATCATGTAGCAATTTCACGGTTTCTGGTCTGACATTGAGGTCTTTGATCCACTTTGAGTTAATGCTTGTGCATGACGAAAGGCTAGGGTCAATTTTTAGTTTTCTGCATATGGCTGCCCAGTTTTGCCAGCACCAATAATTAAATAGACTGTGTTTGTTCCATTGTATATCTTTGGCTCCTTTGTCAAATACAAGTTGTCTATAGGTATATTGTTCTATTTCTGGGTCTTCTATTCTGTTCCACTGATCTTCTGGTCTGTTTTTGTGCCAGTACCAAGCAGTTTTTGTTACTATGGCTCTATAGTAGAGTTTGAAGTCTGGTATTGTAATACCACCAGCATTGCTCTTTTTGCCTAGAATTGTTTTGGCTATTCTAGGTCTTTTCTTGTTCCATATGAATCTTTGGATTATATCTTCAATTTCCATAAAGAATGTCTTTGGGATTTTGATGGGGATTGCATTGAATTTGTATATCAGTTTTGGCAGTATAGCCATGTTCACTATGTTGGTTCTCCCTAGCCATGAGCATGGGATGTCTTTCCATTTCCTAGTGTCCTCTTTAATTTCTTTCATTAGGCTTTTATAATTTTCATTGAATAATTCCTTTACTTCTTTGGTTAAGTATATTCCTAAGTATTTTATTCTTTTGGGGGCTATTGCGAATGGGATCATTTTCTTGATTTTGGCCACCTAATTTTTGATAAGGGAGCCAAAAAAAAAAATAGAATGGAAGAAGGACAGCCTCTTCAACAAGTGGTGCTGGCAGAAGCACCTGCAGAAAAATAAAGTTGGATCCTTGTCACCCTGCACTATAATTAACTCCAAATGGATCAAATACCTCAAGGTAAAAACCGACACACTGAAAACTTTACAAAAAGGAATAGGAGATACACCAGGCTTCCTTGACACAGGTTGAAACTTTCTCAATAAGGACCAAGAATCACAACAAATCAGAGAAAGGCTGGATAAGTGGGATTGCATTAAACTGCAGAGCTTTTGTATGGCAAAGGACATAGGTAGTAAATTAATTAGGAAGCCTACAGAGTAGGAGAAGATCTTCACTAACCGTACAATGGAAAAAGGCCTCATATTGAAAATATATCAACAGCTCAAAAAATTGAATCACTCCAAAACTAATCTCCAAAGAAACAGCCATCCCATTAAAAGATGGGCCAAAGGCTTAGAGAGTCTTTTCTGAAGAATAAATAAAAATGGCCTATAGACACATGGAGAAATGCTCGACATCTCTGGTCATAAAAGAAATGCAAATTTCTTTTTAAGTATTTGCATGAAGGAGCTGCCATTAAATGAAGCAGTTTATATGTACTAATACCTTGGATTGTTATCTCTTTCAACATTCTCTTTCAACCCTTCCATCTCCATCCCTTTCTCACTTTTCTTAATCTTGGACGACATTCAGGAATCCTTAACTGCTGTAGGCAGTTAGCCTACAAGCCAAACTCCCCCTAACAAGCCAAACTCCCCAGCAAAGTCACTACGTTTATAGCATGTTAGGAGACACAATTTGCCTGTTTTAGTTGGAAATACTGCTCTGTCCAGCCATTTGCCATTTCATCATTTTAAATATGCCCAGATCACATGAACATAACATTGCTTTCTTCCAGCAAAGAGAAGCTAAGGCACTGTTCCTAGATAATCCAGAAGAATAGCAAAGACTGAAAAGCTCTCTCTGGTTCTCCTGGACTAGAACATTCCTGCTCCATCACAATGTTTCTGCCACATTCATGAGGCCCAGGAGAGGAAATAGTGATGAAATTTCCTAATCATGTACTGTTTCATTTGGTATGATTGTTAGGCACTATACGGATTACCCTGATTCACCTTAATCACTTCATTTAAAGTAGGGTCCCTGTTGGGGTTGTGCATTCTTTGGGTTTGAGGAAACGTTTAATGGCATGCATCTAGTATTATAGTATCATACCCAGTAATTTTCACTGGCCTAAATTGCTGTACTTTGCCTATTCATTTTTCCTACCCTAACTCTATCTACTGCAGACCACTAATCTTTTTAATGTTGCCAGTTTTGTCCTTGGTAGGATGAGAACATGATTACTTTTTTTTTTTTTTTTGCCGGTCCTGGGCTTGAGCTCAGGGCCTGAGCACTGTCCTTGGACTTTCTCAAGGCTAGAGCTCCACCACTTGAGCCTCAGCACCACTTCTAGCTTTTTTCTATGTATGTGGTACCGAGGAATTGAACCTGGGTCTTCGTGCATGCAAGGCAAGCACTCTACCACTAGGCCAAACTCCCGGCCCCCATGATTACTTTTATAAGAAACTGT
This sequence comes from Megascapheus bottae, assembly GCF_031878675.1. Taxonomy (NCBI): domain Eukaryota; kingdom Metazoa; phylum Chordata; class Mammalia; order Rodentia; family Geomyidae; genus Megascapheus; species Megascapheus bottae. Next base: position 56,310,660 of record NC_143515.1, read on the forward strand.
CTTTCAAAGGGAATGTGCCATTTTGCATTTCCAAAAAAGCAATAAACATGAGTTCTCGCTGTTCTCTCACCTCAGCAACATTTGCTGTTAGTGTTCTGGATTTTGGCTATGTAGTGTTATCTACTTCTTGTTGGAATTTTTATTTCCCTGATGGCATATAGCTACTATCTAAATGCTTGTGTCCTCTCAAAATTCACATGTTTAATTATAACTCCTAAGATGATGGCACTTTTTTTGTGAAATTGGCATATGTCATTTATTTGTGGATCACAATACAATAAAGTGATGTACATATACAATGTATAAAGGTCAAATAGCATTTCTGTTTTCTAAAATATTTATCACTTCTATTTTTTAAAATATAAATGGCCAACATATATATGTAAGTATATATGTATTTATGCTACATGTATAAGTACAAATATTTTAAAAACAAATGCAAATCAAAATTATAGCAAGATAATACCTTATTCCAGTCTAGAATGTCTACTACCAAAATGACTAGAGGGTGTTGAATGTTATTTATCCTGACTCCTGTTCTCTGAATTTCTAAGATATGAAGCATCTGATACTAATTTGGAGGAAATACTTATTTAAACATTTCTCTTTTTCTCTTTCTCCCTTTCTTCTCCTTCCTATATTCTCATTATTCACATATTGTATCTTTTCTAGTTATCTCATAGGCTTTGGATATTCTGATTTATTTGGTCTTTCTTTTCTGCTTTTTACTTTGGGAGCTTTCTACTGATATATCCCTCAGACCTTGATTTCTCTCCTCAGCCATGTGAAACCTACAATAAACAGATTTAAGACATTCCATTCTTCACTTTTGCTATAACTTTTTAAATCCTCTCATTAAAAAAATTAGAAAGATTTTTGCTTCTTTATTTACATTGTTAAACTATTTTTCCATGCTAATTACTTGACTACATCCCAAATATTTTTTCATTGTCTAAATTTTATGTCTAGTAGTTCTAGCATCCTTTCCATGTCTGTTTGGGGTCTTTTCTTGTTCTTGTGAAATGATTGTTTTTATCATTTTGACTTTTATCATCTTTTTTTCTTACTAATCAGGCATGATGTTCCAGATAAAAGGAATAGCCATATATAGACCTTTTGTAATATGGTGTTAAGGAAAATAAAAAGGTAAGCAAATGGTTACAAATGAATTAAATGAAGTGTAATAGGCTGTATGGAGAGCACAGAGAGTATAATTCAAAACCCAAGCCATATAATGAGTGACTGTTGCCCTTAATGTACTATGTTATCTCTCATCTCTTTTGCTGTCACTTGATTATCTCATATTGTTACAGCATTTTACCTTGTTATCTGATATATTGCATATATGTTTATCTGGTTATTTGAGATAGGATAGGGAAGGGGGGGCAACAAGATGAGAAGCGGTGGTGGGGGAGGGAAATGGGGACCAAGACATGAGAAAGGGTATCGATGTATGTGAAGTAATGCACCTTCTATCTGGTGAATATAATGTAACCCTTCTATTAACTACAATAAAAATATATGAAAAAATAAGTGCAAGGAAATGGATACTCACAAGAAAGTAGGATAGGGCTTAGGGGAGAGAGGTAGAAGAATGAAGGGAGGCAGGGGGCAGAATGCACACAAGAATGCATTAGATATACCACAAAATTGAGCAATATAGAAGAATGGGTGGGTCAAGAATGGGCTGGGGGGAAATGTTGAAGGGATGACACAGCTCAAGATGCATTGTACATACAAACTGCTTTGTTAAATTGCAAAACATTCAACAAATAGTCTAAACTTAAGTAAGGGGAAGGGATAGATGGGTTGGGAGGGAAGGATAAGTGAGAATGCTGGAATGTGTGACACTGATCAAGATGCACTGGATTCATAAACTGATGAATGGCAATTCCTTTGTCAATGACTTAAAGATAATTAGAATATTTAAAAACAGTAGAAAGGTTTTATAGTCTTAGGATCAAACTTAACTTCTTAGGGAGCTTTTTCCAGATCTCATAAGTGATTTTTCTTCTTCGCCTTCTTAGGTGTTAATGGGGTAGCAAGAATTCAGCTGGAACTGAGTTTTTCTTACCCCAGGTCAGCAGGGCTTTGATTAGATGGATGAAACCTAAGTAGCACAGGCTCTGATTAGCTAGGAAAAACAGAGTATTCTGGCATATTTCCCCTTTCCTGATGAAATCTCAAGGAATTTTACCCCCTCAGATATTTACTGTGAGAAGCTGGTTGAGGTAAAGATGAGGGGAGTTTTACTTAGATACAAAACTCATCAAAGTCGTGGAGGCTAGAGGCAATTTATAACCCAGTCCTAGTGGAGTTTTTAATTTGCAAACTTGTTCATGGTATGTCTCCAGTGCCCTGTGTTCTCACCTCTGCTTTGTTCCAAAGAGAATTGTTGGATTTCAAGTCTCTTCAGAGTCAATTTTTTAGTACCAAAGGGGGGGGTGGATTTCAAGCTCCTTATTTTCATAAAGAGAATCTAGACTTCATTTTTCCCATATATTTTTATTGTAATTAATAGAAGGATTACATTATATTCACCAGTTAGAAGGTGCATTACTTCACAAACATTGATACCTTTTCTCATGTCTTGGTCCCCATTTCCCTCCCTCCACCCTGCTCCTCATCTTGTTTTCCCCTCTTCCCTATCCTGTTTCAAATAACCAAATAAGCATATATACAATATATCAGATAATAAGGTGAGATACTGTAACAATATGAGATAACCAAGGGTCAGCAAAAGAGATGAGAGATAACATAGTACATTAAGGACAACAGTCACTCTTTATTTGGCTTTTGTTTCTATATCCTGGAGGTCCTTTCGTTTAACATACTATATGGCCTTATGTATCTAGGTTTTTCTCTATTGTAATCTCTGCTAGGAGAGCCCAAGGTTTCTACTGATTATGACAGATGAGGGAAACCATGGAGCCCATGTTCCTTTGAGTCTGGCTTACTTCACTTAATATGGTTTTTTCTAAGTCTTTCCATTTCCTTACAAATGGGGTGATGTTGTTCTTTCTGATGGTAATATAGAATTCCATTGTGTATAAATGCCACATCTTGTTGATCCACTCATCAACTGAGGGGCATCTGGGTTGGTTCTATATCTTACTGTATTTGAAAAATTTATATTTTCAAGGTAAAAATATTTTATTTTCACTTGAGCATAAGAGAAAGAGACAAAAAATAGTACCTTCCCCCCTATATATACAGTGCCTCTACTATGGAATATTAATGTAGGCTTCTGAATGTTTTCCTAAATATATATGTGAGGATATCAGTCCCCTTTTATTTTCTTTATTTTTAATGTATTTATAGAGAAATTAGTTACCACATGAAGACATTTCTGATGAAAATCCCAATTATTATTATCTTTAAGTGTAAAGAATGGTTCTAAGAATCATATGTCAGTGGCGTTGCTGGCTTGCATCTATAATCCCACTCAGGAGGCTGAGATCTGAGGATCACGGTTTGAAGTCAGCACAGTTAGGAAATCTGAGACTCTTCAGTTTAAGCAAAATTCCAGAAATGAGGCTGTGCCAGCTTTGAGTTAAAAATGAAAGGACAGTGCCTAGGTCCTGAATACAAGCCTCATTACTGGCACATGTGCAACACACACACACACACACACACACACACACACACACACACACACACACACACACACACACACACACACATGCATACATGGAACCACATGTCATTTTACCCCAGTGACACTGAAGTTCTAAGGGATTGAATGTTGGCACAGGTCATATGTTGAGGTACCCAGTTAATGGCTTTGATGATTTACGTCACCTCATGGACTCTTTCTATCTCAACCCACCTACAAAATGAAGCAAAGAACACAGACACAAAACAGAACAACCCATAAAAGCAATTAAGAGGGTTTCATTAAGAGTTTTTCAAAATGGCAGACTGCACAAGTAGTTGCAGGTCTGGTACAGAATTCAGGCTGGCTCTTTACATTCTGATTTTCTCAAAATTGTTTTATTTTTTGAAACTAGTACAATCTCTCTGAAATCTAGTTTTCAAAAAAGCTTATACTTTTCTAGTTTCTAGAGAAGTATGCGCTTTTAAAAACATTAAGATAATGAACCTCTCGCCAAATTGGTGGCAGAACCTCTTCTGAATAGATATGGAGGGTGGTGAGTATATGTTCAGTAATCAAAGCTTTGATGACTCATTCCAGAATGGTTATTGAAAACTCTGGAACAAAATTTTCTCAGTAAACTTCCTCAAGTGCCTTTATCGTTATACTGATATGCTGAAGAAGCAATTAAGACTGTTTCGCACTAATTCTGCATTCATTTTGGATATCCACATAATGTTTTTTTGAAATGACCTTCCCAGGTGAGGAAAACTTTGTAGTTACAAGAACATCATTAGCATTTTTCTCTTTAGGAAAAATAAGGTGCACATATTGAAGGTAATGGTAATTTTTTTTAACATGTCTTGCTTCAGGGGCAAAGAGCAGAACTTAATTTCTTATTTTTGTTAGTCATAATATTCAATGCATATCCAAGGAAACAAGACAAATTGAGGGAAGGGGTCCAGCTGGGAGAGACAGGGGAGAATGACAAAATGATGACAATAATCAAGCAGCATTGTACTTATAAAGTGAATAATAATTTTTATGTACAACTTCTTAGAGGTTATAAAATATGATAAATACATAAAGTTACAAGAAATGCATTAACAATAAAATACCACAGAGGACAAACCAATTGGTTTACTTAATTGCAAAAAAAGTGATTTATATGAGCATAAAGTACAAGTTATATTGAGAACTGGTACAGCAGATCAGCACTGAACATTAATATCAGCAGTAACTCTTATTCTGGCTTAGCCTCATCTATTTTAATTTCCTTCCTTCCTTTCCTCCTTCATTCCCTCCTTCCTTTTCTCCTCGTTTTATTTATTTATTTTTGGATCAGTTGTGGGGTTTGAACTCTAGGCCTGGGTGCTGTCCTTGAGCTCTTTAGCTCCAGGCTACCTCTCTACTACAATGAGCTACAGCACCACTTCTGGTTTTCTAGTGGTTAATTGGAGGTAAGAGTCTCATAGACTTCTGTGCCTGGGCTGGCTCTGAACAGTGATCCTCAGATCTCAGCCTCCTGAGTAGCGAGGGTTATAGGCATGAGCCACTGGCACCTGGCTCTTTCCTCTTCTCCCCTTCTTTTCCTTTGTTTTCCTTCAGGCACTTAGGCTGAATGTAGGTTAAGCAAGAAAGTTTCCTTGTTGACTTTAGGTTATGCCATTTGATCTGTACCTCTAGGCTAGTTAATTGGAAGTCTCACACACTTCTGCCATGGTTAGCTTCAAATCTTGATCTCAGGGATCTCAGTTTTATAAGTAGATACAATTTCAGACACAGCCATTGGCACCCAATTCATCTTTATTTTTTCCTTGATTAGAAAGAAGAAACTCATTCTTATGGTGGAAGCCATGACCTTTCTATCAAGAGAGACTTCATCTTTTGTTTTTTAGTTTTGTTGTTTTCTATTAAATGACAACCCATGATATGAGGAAACAATGTCCTCAAAATATCCTCAAAACAACATTAATTGAATAACAAAACTTTTTGAAAGAATTGAGGTTTCAGATGAAAGTAACAAAATGACAGTGGTCATTTTTTTCTACTGATGTAGATTTATCTCACATTTATGCATAGACTAAACCATAAGACCAGCATGTAGAAGTATTTCTGTTATATGCTTGGTTTCCCTGCATTTATGAACAACTGATAAAGAATTGTGATGTACCTTTATGTTGTTTAAGCAATAAACAAAGGGTCCAAAGGTTAGATTACATAGTAATTTTGTCAATTTTGACTTTTTCAAATTGAGACATTTTTGCCTATATTTTTATAGTATCTGCATGGTTTCCTTAAAATATATAAAATGTCAGATTGACATATAAATGTCAGATGGGCTTCTGCATTAAAATGTTATTTTCAAAAACATAAAAAAAATCTATCATCTTATATTTATCAGCCTAATGTGACAAAGGGATACATTTAATAGTCATGAGCCTAAGGAAGTACATTATTTTGCCTATACTGTGTCTCATGTTTCATTTTTATTGCAATGACACAGCATGATTTCATTTCAAATAATTCTGTTTCTTTTAGGACATACATCTGTTCTAATTGTCACAGTTAATTTGTCTTACAGAAAAGCAGGCAAGCCAACAAAAATATTGCTGTTTCAAAGGAATGCAATGTATTTTACTATAATGTGGTTGAAAAGTCAAACAATCCACTACACATTGATGATTGGCATTGGCTTGTATATCAAACATATTTTATCAGACAAGACTGCATTTATTCTTCAATATAGACTATTGTTAGAATCTGTCCACATCAGAAGGATTTACATTTTTAAAGTGTTGACTTCAATTAGAATATGATAAGGACTACATTTGCTAAGTAGATTGGGATTTATACTCTTAAGTATTTGCCAGCTGTGCACCAGTGGCTCATGCTTGTGTTCTTAGCTACTTAGGAAGCTGAGATCTAAGGGTTATGGTTTGAAGCCATCCCATACAGGAAAGGGTACAAGAATCATATCACCAATTAATCACCAAAAATCTAGGAATGGAGCTGTGGCTTAAGTGGTAGAGTGCTAGTCTTGAGCATTAAAGCTTAAGGACAATGGGTAGGCCCTGAGATCAAGCAACAGAATTAGCACACATGTGTATGCATGCATAAACACACACACACACACACACACACACACACACACACACACACACACACACACACAGTATTTGCCAGACAAGTTCAAGTTTTGATAAGTTCTGGGTTAGCCTGTGCTTCTAAGTGAAAAAAATTCTAAATGCCCAGATTATCAGAACCTGGGAATAAAACTTACAAGATGGGCTTACCTCCTATTCAGGAAGCTGAGATCTGAGCATCTTGGTTCAAAGCCAGCCTGTGCATGAAAGTCCATGAGACTCTTATCTCCAATTAATCACCAGGAGACTAGAAGTGGTGTTGTGGCTCAAGTGGTAGAATGCTATCCTTGAGCTGAAGAACTCAGGGACAATGGCCAGGCCCAAAGTTTCAAGCACCATGACTGACAAAAAACAAACAAAGAAACAAAAAACCCAAATCAGAAGTTATAAGAGCTCCAGATCAGTGTTACAGAATCCCAAGTTGTTACCAAGTACAACTGTTTTAATTATTGGTCCACTTACCTACAGTAACTCAGCTGAATGCCAAGTACTTGCTGGGCATTATAAAATCATCATATCAATAAAGGCAAAAAACAGGCAAAATACAGAAGCTCATTATATCTCTTTGTTTGTAAAGGGTCGTCCACTTTGAACAGAAGAAAATGAACCTTAGTCACTTAAAGAAATCTCTTTAGGCTACAGAAGTAGTAAAGGAACAGAAAAACAGAAGTGCCTGTGGGTCTTGTTTATCATCTATAAATTCCAAGAGATGACTGGAAGTAGAATGGGACAATATTAAGAATTTTACTTGTAGCAAGGCCTTGAAGCCTTCTTACTATGATTTCATAAATATTTCTCTTCCACAACAAGTCTGTTATACAAACTACTTTAACAGCAATAACATATTTGCCTGGCTTTAATCAAGGAAAACAGAGGATGAAGATTTTCTCCTATTAAATGTAGGTATCTTTATAGTTTACTTTTAGAACAGTAAACCTTTTGATGAAGTAAACCTTTCTAAGTATGTGCACCAAAAAATCACCTGCAAAATGTTTGTAGCAAATGTTTCTGTGTTTATCCTGAAAAGATTTTTGTAAAAATGAGCAAGTAAATTTGCTCTAATCCTGACTTTAGAATTGCCGCGCACTCTGTGTAGAAATGGCTGCTACTTTTTTTTTGTGCAGTACACTTCCAAGGACATTTGGACTAGATTTACAGAGTTAGAGAAGGGACCTTGCATGTTGTGTTTCCTAAGGCTCGTGTTCTTTTTTTTTTTTTTGAACAAGTGAAATAGCATCCAATTTTATTATATAAGACACTATTACAAAGATGTTAATATGCCTTAAAACAGTTTATCAATTTAAGTGAAATATAACGGAAGAAGTGATAGGATTCTTATGAGATTTTATATATACAATATAAACAAAAAAGAGAAGGTGAGAGATAATTTTATCCAGATTAAAACATAATGCATGCATCTGAAATACCATGATTAAACTCCTTGGTGTAACTAATGCACACTAATAACCATAAATGACAGAAAAGTAAAACTGGCACTTTCAGTAAAACTGGCATTGGATGTTAGGGGAAGAAAGCGAAGAATAGAGAGATGAATGATGAAACCTGCCAAAGCTGTTTGTAAACAAGATAGAAGCAATAGAAGAGATTGTTCAGTTGGGACATTAAAAAAAATAGCTACTAAAACCCTGACCATGAAGTACTTGGAAAAAGGTTAGCAGATATAAAGAAGACATATAAGTCAAAACCAATGGTTTCCATGAAAACCACACCAATGGAACACATAAAGAATGAAGTCTTAGAATCAAGACAAATATATTGATATTATGAATGTAACATTATAACTAACTCAATAGAGTGGGGTGCAGTAAGGTGATTTGAAAAAAATTTTCCTTGACTCCATTTTTTTGCTAAGGCTTGTGTTCTTTTTTTTGATATTTTTTATTGTAATTAATACAAGGGTTACATGATATTTGCCAGTTAGAAGGTGCATTAACTCACATACATTGATATCTTTTCACATGTCTTGGTCCACATTACCCTCCCCTCCCAACCCCCCATCTTCTTTTCCCCGCTTCCCTATCCAATTTCAAATAACCAATTACAATTATATTCGATATATCAGATAACAATGTGAGATACTGTAGCAATATGAGATAACCAAGGGACAGCAAAAGAGCTGAGAGATAACATAGTACCTTAAGGACAACAATCATTCATTATATGGCTTTTGTTTCAATATCCTGGAGGTCCTTTCAATTAGCTTCATACTATATGGCCTTGTGTATCAAGGTTTTGATCTACTGCAAATCTCTGCTAGTACAGCCTAAGGTTTCAACTGATTATGACAAATGAGGGAAACCATTGAGCCTAAGTTCCTTTGAGTCTGGCTTACTTCACTTAATATGATTTTTTCTAAGTCTTTTCATTTCCTAACAAATGGGGCGATGTCATTCTTCCTGACAGCAGCATAGAATTCCATTGTGTACAAATACCACATCTTGTTGATCCACTCATCAACTGAGGGACATCTGGGTTGGTTCCATATCTTTGCTATGGTGAACATTTGCAATGAACATTGTTGTGCTAGTGGATTTAGTATGCCCTGTTTCTGGATGGTTGGGTAAATGCCAAGTAGTGGAATTGCTGGGTCATAGGGGAGTTCTATGTTTAGCCTTTTGAGGCACTGCCACACTGCTTTCCATAGTGGTTGAACGAGTTTGCACTCCCACCAACAGTGTAGTAGTGATCCCTCCTGGCCACATCCCCTCCAGCATCTGTAATTATTCATTTTCCTGATCCTGGCCATTCTAACTGGAGTGAGGTGGAATCTTAGAGTTGTTTTGATTTTCATTTCTTTTATGTCCAGAGATGTTGAGCATTTCTTCATGTGTCTATAGGCCATTTTTGTTTCTTCTTCAGAGAAGACTCTCTTTAAGTCTTTGGCCCATTTTTTAATGGGATGGTTGTCACTTTGGAGATTAGTTTTGGAGTGATTCAATTTTTGGAGCTGTTTATGTATTTTAGATATGAGGCATCTGTCCATTGTATGGTTAGTGAAGATCTTCTCTCATTCTGTAGGCTTCCTAACTAATTTACTAGCTATGTCCTTTGCCATACAGAAGCTCTGCGGTGTAATGCAGTCCCCCATATCCAGCCTTTCTCTGATTTGTTGTGTTTCTTGGTCCTTATTAAGAAAGTTTCGACCTGTGCCAAGGAGGCCTAGTGTATCTCCTATTCCTTCTTGTAAAGTTTTCAGTGTGTCAGCTTTTACCTCCAGGTCTTTGATCCATTTGGAGTTAATTCTAGTGCAGGGTGACAAAGAAGGATCCAACTTTATTTTTCTGCAGGTGCTTCACCAGTTCTGCCAGCACAACTTGTTAAAGAGGCTGTCTTTCTTCCATTCTATTTTTTTTGGCTCCATTGTCAAAGATTAGGTGGCCATAGGTCTGTGGTTTAATATCTGGATCCTCAGTTCTATTCCATTGGTCTTCAGGCCTGTTCTTGTGCCAGTACCAAGCTGTTTTGGTCACAATAGCTCTGTAATACAGTCTAAAGTTTGGTATTGAAATTCCTCCTGCGCTGTTCTTTCTGCTAAGAAGTGTTTTTGCTATATGGGGTCTTTTATTATTCCATATGAAATTTTGGATTGCCTCTTCTATTTCTTTAAAGAATGACATTGGGCTATTGATGGGTATTGCATTGAATTTGTAGATAGCCCTTGGCAAGTTTGTCATTTTCACGATGTTGATTCTTCCAATCCAGGAGCATGGGATGTTTTTCCATTTCCTCAGTTCTGCTTTAATTTCCTTTCTCAGGGTTTTAAAGTTTTCATCAAAAAGGTCCTTTACATTCTCAGTTAAGGTAATTCCTAGGTACTTTATTTTCTTTGAGGCTATTGCAAAAGGAGTTGCTTTCCTGATTGTTGCCTCATTCCTCTCGCTGTTGTTGAGAGGAAGGCAGTTGATTTTTGAGGGTTAATTTTATACCCTGCTAGCTACCCTTCCAAAGTTTTGAATCAGCTCAAGGAGCTTGGGAGTGGAGTCTATAGGATTCTTTAAATACAGAATCATGTCATCTGCAAAGAGGGATAGTTTTACTTCCTCTTTCCCTATCTGGATCCCCTTTATGCTTGCTTCTTGCCTTATTGCACTGGCTAGGAATTCTAATACTATGTTAAATAGGAGTGGAGAGAGTGGGCATCCTTGTTTCATTCCTGCTTTTAGAGGGAATGGCTTTAGCTTTTCACCATTAAGTGTAATGCTAGCTGTGGGTTTGTCATACACACCCTTTATTATACTGAGGAATGTTCCATGGATTCCTAGTTTCTCCAGAGCTTTTAACATAAAGGGGTGTTGGATCTTGTCAAATGCCTTTTCTGCATCTATTGAGACAATCATGTAATTTTTGTCCTTGCTCCTGTTGATGTGTTGAATTATATTAATTGATTTGCGTATATTGAACCAGCTTTGCCTCCCTGTGATGAATCCAGTTTGATCATAGTGTATAATTTTTTTGATGAGTTGTTGTAGATGGTTGGCCAGTATTTTGTTGAGAAGTTTTGCATCGATGTTCATCAAAGAAATAGGTCTTTAGTTCTCTTTCTTTGATGAATCTCTGTCTTGTTTGGGGATGAGGGTTATACTGGCTTCATAGAATGAGTTTGGTAAAGAACCTTCATTTTCAATTTCGTTGAAGAGCTTGAGGAGTATTGGTGTGAGCTCTCCTTTGAAGACCTTATAGAATTCAGCTGTGAATCCATCTGGCCCTGGGCTTTTCTTAGGCTTGTGTTCTTGATCACAAGTACTCATTTGAGGGGTCGGGAGTTTGGCTTAGTGGTAGAGTGCTTGCCTAGCATGCACAAAGACCCGGGTTCGATTCCTCGGTACCACATATGTAGCAAAAACCAGAAGTGGTGCTGTGGCTCAAGTGGTAGAGCCCTGGCCTTGAGAAAGTCCAAGGACAGTGCTCAGGCCCTGAGCTCAAGCCCAGGACTGGCAAAAAAAAAAAGGTAAACTACAGTGAGTCAGTTTATTTCAGATAAATGGCGCACATACACCCTCCATAGAAGCATGCGAGATGTGCTGGGCATATCAGGAGCCATACAATCAGTATGTCAAATCTTGCATAGAAGTTAAGTTTACTTGACTATTCAATGGAGAAAAGGAAAGTATTCAAATTATTGAAACTATTCAAGGTAGTTTTGAAGTTAGAACATATAGTCTGAAATGATAAAGTATAAAAGAAAGTCACAGAGAGGTTTAAGTAGACTATAAGAAATCAATGAACAGTGAGCTTGAAGATGGTGGCTCAAAGAACTTTGTCCAAGAAGATGTATGTTTAACCTCTTTCACAGATACTTTCCTTCAAAAATATTTACTGAGTAACTGCTACGCATTAAGTATGGCCTAAACCTACTTTCTTAGTCTCTCTCTCTCTCTCTCCTCCTCCTCCTCCTCCTCCTCTCTCTCTCTCTCTCTCTCTCTCTCTCTCTCTCTCTCTCTCTCTCTCTCTCTCTCTCTCTCACACACACACACACACACACACACACCACACACCACACCCCGCAGAGACCCCCTTACAAGAATCCAAGTTCTGATATTTAAGTTTGAGTACTTTACAACTTGCCTTTAATTTTGCAAGTGAAAAAATTAGAAGTCACATGGTTCTGAGTTCTTTTTCTTGTTCTACCTTTTGTCATCTCCTTAATCTCTTGGGTACTTATTTAATGTCGTCAAGTCTAAAGCTTCTCATCTACACGACTGTGAACAGTGCCTTTCTACTTAATAAATAGGATTATTAGATGAGGTAACATGGGCACAGTGGCATTTAGCGTGGTATGGTGAGTATGTGTGAGTTGCCTCAATTCATATGTTTCCACACTAACAAATTTGTACTAAAACTCTTCTTTGCAGTCCCATTCTTGAGCTCTTCTAAGACAGCACATAGTTGGGTGTCCTAAATCATAAAATAAAATACTTACTTGTATTTTTCATTATTAAAGTACATGTACATGTACAGAAAGAAATACTTGGAAAAATGTACAAAGGCAGAAAGTGAAACAATAAAATTGCAACTAAAGAAAAACACTATAAGAATTCATGACAAGTGAAGTTGTAATCTGTCACCTCTCCCTTACACATAAAGTTTTATTTCATTTTCAGCAGAGCTATAACTCATTCATTCAGGCTTCCATCTTGATTTTCTGTTTATGATTGAAATGTATGTGTTCCCTCATGTGGTTGAAAGTGGCTACATACTGTGCCAATTAATTATTTTCCCCTAGTGGACATTTAACTTGTGAAAATGAAGATGAGACTGCATGGTTACAGGAGTAGAAGCCTTGCTTTACCTTTTGATGTTTCAGGGCCTAAGAACCCAGTCTTTCATTTGTCCTTGCATCTTTCTTCACCGCTTATGATTGTCCCCGGCAAATTATTTCTTTTAGGGCACAGTCTTTTACCTAATGGCCCTTTGTCTTTTGATAATATTGTTTAGGTCCTAAATCATTTGTATTCTAGAATTTTCTCTCTGGATCGCTTTTGTTCCTTGTTCAAACCACAAATCAATGTTTCCTCTGCCTGCCTTTCTTGTTTGACAGAGTTCTTGGGATCTGTTGGTGAAGTGTCTGTGAATGTGTAATGTTGCATGGGTGTGGAAGTGCCTGGATGCACCTACACGTGTACACTGTGAATTACAGTTTCAGAGTATAGACCTGAAAAGTTTTGAGCACTAGGTTTATTAGACTGTGAGGTACATTAGTTGTATGGTTTGCTTTTGGGTTATGTATCAAGAAATCTATTGCAGGAAGTGTTTGTTGGGGTAGTTTTCCACAGTCAACAAATATTTCTTGCTGCTCTGTTGTGTGCTTTTGAAAAAAAAGATGGTCAATCTAGATATTCTGTACCGTAAGAAAAGTGTGACCCAAAGAATTTTGGCTATACCTCTGGGACTCAGAAATTGAAAGTTTGCTATAAAACCTTGAAGAAAGTTGAGGGCCATTGGGAGGCAATTATATACAGTCTTTCTTTCTAGTGTTGTATGAAGTAAATGTGTATCATTACTGAAGCTTCATCTGAAGGTCAAAACAGTGTGGGTTATATGAGCAACAAGCTCTATGAATTAATATTCAGACTTTGTATTTAAAACTTGAGCCTGTGTACTGTTCCACACGACTGATTTTGCTTCCTGATACATCAGAGATTCTTTGTTGAGTATAATTAATGCCAATCTACTGACATCGGTGGGATGCACATGAAATTCTAAATGAATGTTCTGAAGTATCTAACGCTCAGTTCTTATCTAACATTAGAGAATAGCAACAACAAAAAACCCCCACAATAACCTTCAAACAGTGCCAAGAACTATCACTATACATACATACTTGGAACATGTTAATTTGTAGAAGGAAAAGTGTTCTGTACTCTTCAAGATCAAAAGTTCATAATCTGGAGACCAAGAATTATTTAGATTAGATTTTGTAGTGTTTACTTAGTAAGATATTATAGGACTGTGTGACTGTGATGTAAAAATGATTACTGGCATAGATTTCCCTGGGTCATATTCCTTAGCTTTTCATTTGAACCTGGTATAATACCACTTGAGCCATAGCTCACCTTTTTAGTTTGGGGGTTAAGTGAAGATAAGAATCTCATATACTTTCCTTTCCAGAATGTGTCAAACCACAATACTCAGATCTAAGCCTTGAGTAAATATAGATTTTTAAAATTTTATTCTTTCTTTACAAGCTTCTCCTTTGAAATTTTGCAACTCTACTATGTTTAGACCTATCTTTAGGTAGAACAAATTTGATGTTTTTCTCAAATACATCATTTTACCACCTCAATGTCCAATGTACATGTTTCCCTTCCCTCTTTCCCTTCCTCTCTTTTTTCATCTCTCCTTTCTCCTCCCGTTCTCTTCCTTTCTGGATTTATCTTTATTTCACTTTGATATGATTTCTCTCAATGTCATTGTTCTTGTTAACACACATTTCATGTTTCATAGGCCAGGTGTCAGAATGATAGTGAGAACAAATAATAAGTATAACTTCCTTGGTTCTCACCAATCTACAGTCAGATGACAATTTCCAAGATGTCTATTCTGCTTACTTTGTCATGTTTAAGCCTGTTAGATCATCAGTAGGTATTCTGCCTTCTAGGACAAAAAGCAAGACTGTGTATAATAAACTAGGTATTACTGCCTAGCTGTATTCCCAACTAGGTGTGGGGAGGGAAATGGGGACAAAAACATGAGAAGGAGGCTGGGAGTTTGGCCTAGTGGTAGACTGCTTGCCTAGCATGCATGAATACCCGGGTTCTATTCCTGGGTACCACATATGTAGAAAAAAGCCGGAAGTGGTGCTGAGGCTCAAGTGGTAGAGTGTTAGCCTTGAGAAAGTCCAAGGACAGTGCTCAGGCCCTGAGCCCAAGCCCAAGACTGGCAAAAAAACCAAAACAACAACAACAATTCCCCCCCTACCCCCCCAAAAAAAAACCCATGAGGAGTACCAATGTGTGAGTGTGTGAGAAATAATGCACCTACTACCTGGCAAATGTAACTGTAACCCCTCTATTCATTATCCTGACAATAAAAAATAAAAAAAACAAGCTAGGTATAATTGAAAAGACCTCCAGGATATTGAAACAAAAGCCATATAATGAATGATTGTTGTCCTTAATGTACTATGTTATCTCTCATCTCTTTTGCTGTCCCTTGGTTATCTCATATTGTTACAGTATCTCACTTTGTTATCTGATATATTGGATTTATTTGTATTTAGTTATTTGAAATTGGATAGGGAAGGGGGGGAAACCAAGACAGGGTGAGAGTGGGGGGGAGGGGTGGGTAATGGGGACCAAGACATGTGAAAGGATAACAATATATGTGAATTAATGCACCTTCTATCTGGCAAATATCATGTAATCCTTTTATTAATTACAATAAAAAATATATATATAAAAAGAAAGAGCATACAGAAAAAAAAAAACCAAGCTAGGTATTGATGTATTCTAGCTACTGGAGAGCTGAGGTGAGAGGACTGTGTCTGAGGTGGCCTTAGGCAAACATACAATACCCTATCTGAGAAACAAACTAAAATTAAAAGGATTAGGGAATGTGGCTCAAGTGGTAGAGTGCCTGGAGGCCCTGGGATTTATACTCAGTGTTGTAAAAACAAACAACTGTCAAAAACAAAATGAAACCAAACAAAGCAACAAAGAAGAGAGAATGACCTTTCTCTGTTATCAATGACTTAAGGGTCATTTTTTGACCACTGCTTTAAAATGATGAAAAGGCATAACATATAAGGGTCTCTATTGACTTAATTCTTCTTTTTAATGAACTTATTATTGCTACCTAAGAAAAAGGAAAAAGAAACTAAGACTATACAAATCATCTTAAGAGGGTGAAAATAAACCCTGTGTGTGTGTCTGTACGTGTATGTTGTAGATGTTCACATATTCATGAAATTAGTTTACTTGATGAAAGAATTTATACCAGTACAATTAATGACAATGTTTCAAAATTTAGAACTCATAATTCTAGTGTCCTGTGCCTTGATGAATTGGGAGTGAATTGTTCTTACAATCATTTTGTATTATCATTTATAAAATACTTCAATATATACATCATATAGCTAGCTACAACATTTTCTCCAAAATGATTTCTTCTCTTTTCCTTTCTGTAATTTGTATCCAAATACTCTGGCTTCCTGAATGCTCCAAGAATACTCGGTAGGCACCTGCTTATTATTTTTTTGCCTAAATTTTCTGTTCAGAATGTTCCTTCTACAGATGTTGACACAATTTGCCCTCTCACTCTCAGAGATCTGAGAAATCAGTTACACAGGGAGAATGTTCTTACTACCTTGCTCCTCACCAAATACTAGTGGGTATTGCCATTTTCTATTTTGCGCTTCCGTGAGCGTTCATTTTATCTCATGGTATAAATCCATCTGCTTGCTTAATTTCTAGTTTTTTTTTTTCCCCCACTAGGCTGTAAGTTCTAAGAGGGTTGGGTCTACCTTCTGTTTAATGGTATTGATGAGAATGGACAGTATAGTTCAAAAGGGATTTGTTTAAAAAAATGCTTACATTCATGGGTTTTGTTGTCATATGAGTCAGGTTGGGTGGCATCTCTATTTTACAAAGTGATCGTTGGAACACTGAAAGTTTGAATGACTTGCCCAACGCAAGTACTTGGAATCAAGGTCACTTGGTTCCAAATTCAGATATGTCATGGTTGAGCACTTAAGTGTCCACTGAAAAGGTGACCCTGGCTACCCTTTAATCTTAGATCATTAGACTCCAGTTAATTTCATGCATACATCCAGAAACATTGCTTAGAAGCCATGGATTTCTAAAACTAGGAGAAATCTTTCTTTCAAAATTTGCTTCCTTGTTTCTCTAGAGAAATCCAGTGAAAGTGGGATGTTAGATTTTTTGCTGTATTCAGCAAGTCTTGATGGTGCATATTTATGAAGACTAGAGCTGCAAAATGATTTTGTCTTTTTAGCATAATGCAAACACTTCTTAGTGTTGAAGGCAAGAGAAAGATTTTATGCTTTCCTGAGCTTATTCTACTATCAAACCCCGAATTTAAAGAGAATTTTGGACTGTGATCAACCATCCAGGGTTTGGGAACAAAGAAAAAAATAAAAGATGGGTTATGGAAATAAAGCCTTCTTATTAGCTGCCACTATGGCAATTTAAGCCATTGTACACTGAAGGAGAGGGTGAGGTTTCCCCATCCATTATTCTACCTACTCCTTTTCACTTAAAAGTCCTTATTTTTCTTTTCTTGCTAAACTTTCTTTTTGCCTTCCAAAGCATAGTTTCTGTGGGTAAGAAAAATGCCATTTCATTTTTGCTTATTCACTGAACAGTGATTCACTTCTTTACTCTCCAAATATTTAAATTGTGTACTGTTTTTAAGAAATTTTTTGTCTAGATATTATATTAAAGATTGGGAGTTTAAATTATAGTGAGGATATGACACCCACCCTCCAAGATGGAAGGAAGGTTAAATAGTTCATTAAGTATGCAGCATTTGGCAATTTATCTTCTGATCCTATAAACACAGCATATTCTAGGATAACAAGTGGAGCACATAACCCACGTTGAAAGGTCAAGGTTGGCTTTGGAGTGGGTAATACTTGATATGATTGCTAGAAGATGAGAAAGAAACAAACCATACCTTATAGTTTCTTTTCTTTTAAAAAATATGGTTGCCTGGGAGGAATTTTAATAAGTTATGATCTGATTGAATCTCTTCTTTTTGATGGACAATTCTGCATGGCACTTCAACATAATCTTGGAGATGGTGGTTTTAGTGTGGTTTAGATGTGAAGGGGCCCAACGCAGTAATTACCCAGGGATACTCAGAACCGCCTATTATAAGGTGATAACTGAAGAAGTAGAGTCATATATGAAGACTCGCAAGTTTCTTCTTGGAGTTGTATTTGCACAGTAGAATTTGATCTTCATTAAGTAATGAGCCTTAGGGAAGGAAAGTATTGGTCAGATGAGAAATTACCATTTGGTCATTGCCATGTTTGATGTCTAATTAGAGATATCTAGAACCTAGCTAGGTTAGATGGCAGGGACTCAAGACACAGAATGCCTGAATATATGTTTTGAGAAGTTTTGTTAATGAGAAAAAAGTTTGTTGCCTTTACAATAGAGCCCAGAGAATGTGACGATGAAAGCACTGTGCATAGAGGTTTGATGAAAATGAACACGTTAAGTGTGAGAGTGTTTAGAGAAGTGGAAAGAAATATACAATGTGATACCACAGAAGTGAGAGGGTTGTCATAAAAAAGAAAGATTAAAGGCCTGGTGCAGTGGCTCATGCCTGTAATCCTAGCTACTAGGAGGCTGAAATCTGAGAATCAAGATTCAAAGCCAGCCCCAGCACAAAAGAACCTAATCTCCAATTAATCTCTAGAAAAATGGGAAGTGGGGCTTGGATCAAGGGTAGGGCTGTAGCCCTGAGCTGAAGAGCTCAGGGATAACGCCCAGGCCCAGGGGTGGGAGGTGGGGAAAAGGGGAGAGAGCATCTGAATTAATAAAGAATAAGAAATAAACTCAGTCTTCAGTTGATGAATCCTATTTTTTTCTGGTAGAGGTCTGTGTGGTCACTTTTTGAGGTTTTGGGGGAGGAGGGTGAGATGTGTGTGTGTGTGTGTGTGTGTGTGTGTGTGTGTGTGTCACAGAGAGGGGGAGAGAGAGAGAGAAAGAGAGAACTAGGAAAGAAAAAAGAAGTAAAAAGGAAAGGTAGCTTGGGAGAAAATGGAAGAGTTCAGGGAGAAAAACCTCAAAAACCAAAAGTTAAGTTCAAACAACAGAAAGCTGTATTTTCAAACTTCAGAGGCATCCTGGAAGAATGGCAGTTTCCAGTGAGGAACTGGGAGCTGGGAGTGGGTAACCAGAGTAAAGAAGCAGAACTTGATGAATTCAAGGAGCTTAGGGATAGATGTGTCTTTCATCTGCCCTGTGAAGTTATTAAGAACAGCTTTAGAGGTGAAATCTGTCAGTCACATGTCAGTGAACATGACTGTATTAATCAAGATTCTATTGCTGTGACAAACTATGCAAGATAACTTACAAAGAGGTTAGTGATTATTTTGGTTCACAGTTCCATACATTTTAGTTTGTGATTGCTTGGCCCTGACACTTGAGGCCTGTGGAAAAGTAGAGCCTCGTCATCGAGACTGCATGAGGAATGAAGCTCAGCCATGTTGCCCAGGAAGTAAAGTGCTGAAGGGTTCAATGTCACTTTCAAGGACACATCCCCAGTTTCTTAACTTCCTTCCACTAAGCCCCACCTTCTAAAGTTTTCATTGTCTCCCAATAATGCCACCAGCTGGAGATCAAGCCTTTCAACAAACGGACATTTAAAAATCCAAACTGTAGTAAATGGCAAAGTGGTCAGAGGAGTTGATGG
This sequence comes from Megascapheus bottae, assembly GCF_031878675.1. Lineage (NCBI taxonomy): Eukaryota > Metazoa > Chordata > Mammalia > Rodentia > Geomyidae > Megascapheus > Megascapheus bottae. Next base: position 56,330,304 of record NC_143515.1, read on the forward strand.
GTAGGAAGATAGTCTAGCTTAAAGGCTGGTCAAAAAATAGATGGAAGAATACATGAGGAAGCTCGGAGTGAGGAGGTAGAGTACAGGAAACAGGAAGTCCAAGTAGGGACATGAGAAACAACGGAAAGCATGTAAACAAGAGATATCTGCCTTCAGTTTCTTTCTGAAGTGCCTTCCCTAGTCAGACTGGTAATCAGAAAATATTTGGTATGGAACAGTTTAGAGGAGAGGTATATGTGCTCATGGGTGAGAACATAAGGACCCTATGATACGAAGAAGAAACCCTGTGACGGAAATGAGCAACCCCCCTGGAACATGGTCTTGACCTTCCCTAAGCTCCAGATCCGACAGATTGAAGTAGTATTCCCAAAAGGGATGATGGCTGCTCCTCCATCCACTGTTTGATTTTCAAACTCGGCTTTCTGAGCTGATCATCATTGTCAAGACTCGACTTTTCTTTTCACCTTGCCCCTTTGAGCCCAAATAACCAACAGTTGACTCGTCACCCATTCTACGGTGTTCTATTGATGAAGGTCATTTCTCTAAATTGAGTTATTTGAGTCCTTCAGGACATGGCTTTATACTTTTCTGTAGGGTTTAAAAGAAGTAACTTATTTGTAAGAGAGGCAGGAAGTATGCGTTTATCTTTTCTGATGACAAATCTAGAATACTTGCATTTAGACAGGTAAAAAAAATATCTGTCACTGTGAAAGGAAGTTTACCATTAGTCAAAATATTCAGTTTGAAATTTTAACTTGTCTAGTATTGAAAGTGACATTTTCAAAACTGAAACAGTATGACACTTCGAATTTAGCTGCCATGTGGTGTCACAGAATTGCACAGAAATAAGACATATGCATTAAATTGATCTTGGATCAGAACAGTGCATACTGTGAAAGTATGAATGATAGCACAATGACAAGTAGCCTTTTTTTCATTAAAGGATAAAACTATAGATAGCTATAGGAACCCTAGGACGCTGGTATTGATAGTCAAGCAAAGGTAAGTCAGATCTTTACGTTTCTAATTTTGCTGATTTCAGTTTGTTAGGTATGTGACTCTCTTTCAGATTTTAATAGTTACATTAAAAAGGCTGATTGTCAGAGAAAGCACATATATCCATTCATCCATCCACCCACCCACCCATCCATCCATCCATCCATCCATTTATCCACCTATCCCATCTATCCATCCATTCATCTATTCGTCCACTCATAAAATTGGTACTAAAGATTAAATATGTACAAACATGTTTCCAATGACAGAGAGCAGTAGCTGAGTAAGCATTCCTAAATAAATGGAATTTCAGAGAATGGAAAAAGAGATATCAAAATAAACAGATGATCATATAAAATAATATTGCATGAAATGAACTCCAAGAAAAGAAATGAGATATTCTTTTGTTGCCATTGTGCTGTTTTTGTTTTCTTTTCCTCTGTATTGTTGTTACTATGTATTTGGGAGGATAAGGAAGGGTGAGGATGAACAAATACAGATAGTAGACACTGTGTGGGAAATGAACTGGATATCTTATGGGTGGAAATGGGAGTTAAAGAATGAGAGAGAGAGAGAGAGAGAGAGAGAGAGAGAGAGAGAGAGAGAGAGAGAGAGAGAGAGAGAGATTCTTCAAAAAGAATTATAGTGATTGTATCTGATTTGTGTAACTGTAACCCCTCTGCAAATCAACTATAAAAATACAATTTTAAAAAGGAATAAAAAGAGATTTAATGTATTTCCTGCAAAATTAGGGGTCGGAAAGGAGTAGGTTGGGGAGGGATGAGTGAGAATGTTAAAAAGAGTGACACTGAGCAAGCAGCTTTGAATTCACAAACTGTTTTAAGTGACAACTCCTTTATAAAAGTGAAGGTAATAAATTGAATACCATTTTTAAGAAAGAAGAAATAACAGACAAGACCTTGCCAGTTTATTTGGTAGGAAAAAGCATTACTTCAAGCAGAACTGTAAAAAGAAGTTAAAAGGAGAAATGTTTGAACTACACAGGAAGATTTAGGAACAGTGGTTCTTAGTCCTGATTGTAGAATCATGTAGGGGAACTGTTCACAGGCTAATTATGATGACAGCCCCCCCTGCCCCACAGCACTTCAGTGAATCTGCTGGTCTTCATCAGACAACTTCAAAATTTTGGAAAATTGTATGTTTATTTAAGTTGTTAAAGAAGAATTGATGGGCTAGGAGTTTGGCCTAGTGGTAGAGTGCTTGCCTAGCATGCGTGGGTTCAATTCCTTGGTACCACTTACACAGAAAAAGTTGGAAGCGATGCTGTAATTCCATTGGTAGAGTGATAGCCTGGAGAAAAGCCTAAGCACAGTGCTCAGGCCCTGAGTTCAAGCCCTAGGACTAGCAAAGAGAGGGAGGGGGCGGAGAGCAACAGAAAGAGAGAAAGAGAAAGAGAGAGAGAGAGAGAGAGAGAGAGAGAGAGAGAGAGAGAGAGAGAGAGAGAGAGAGGAATTGATTATTTTTGAAATATGTTCAGTGTTAAATTTAAGTATAAAATATATATGCTGATATATATGTATGTATAAATTTATGTGTAGTTACATATAGGTGTATATCTGGCACTTTGTTAATTAGCATGTGATCACGTAGAGTTCTCTTTCTAGGCCATGGCAAGTTTTTCTTGTCTTCTACTGGTGTAATTCAAGATTCCATAGTGCTTTATGTCTAATATGGGTGGGCATGACCTAAGACTTTGTTCAGCTATCAGATAAGAAAAAGTTGTTTCTAGGTTATTTAATTTTTGTCTCTGGTAACTCAGAAAGAGAATAATCTAACAAGCTGCTATAAACTATGCTAAGTACTTAAAGTATTTTGTCGAATGGAGGAAATGGTCAGATTAATTGCTGCTTTGTTTTGTTTCAGCCAAAACTAATTATGATCCTCAGTACCTAGCTGAATATCTGTCATATGCATTAACCTGTCATGTGTACTTTAGAAGGAGAATTAATGGTTGATATTAAAAGATCTAAAATTCTGCTAGAACCTCTCAACCTACCCGTCTCTTACAACAATGAATGTTTTCAACAACTCTTGAAGTATAATCTATAGTTTTTAATAGGTAAGATTTAAGAATGTTTTCAACAACTCTTGAAGTATAATCTATAGTTTTTAATAGGTAAGATTTAAATTTAATCTAAGTTTTGTTAATAATTTTCTACAAGATATCCTACAATCTGTTATTTTCTTCTTCTTCTCTGAATGTTTTATTTGGGAAATATTTGCAAGAAAACTAATGAAAAAAACATCAAGCACAGAAAACAAAGGCTATGGAAATCCATGCCTTGAAAGATCTTCATTTTATTTTATTTGCCTTGGGAGATATTAAGAATCCTATTTTTCAGTTGGGGAAAGTAGATTGGGAAGTTCTGTTAATCTCCATTTGCTCCTCCTCAAGACCTCTAAGTAGCAATGCAGCTTTGAACAACTTGTGGTTAAACTGGACTTCTAAGTGGTCTCCAAGTGCTACAAAAGTTGGTTTTAAAGATCTAGGCTTTGTAATCGGTAGAAACCTTGGGCTCTCCTAGCAGAAATTTACAATAGAACAAAACCTAGATACGTAAGGCCAGATAGTATGATGCTAAATGAAAGGACCTCTAGTATATAGAAACAGAAGCCATATAATGAGTGATGGTTGTCCTTATTGTACTATATTATCTCTTATCTCTTTTGCCATCCCTTGGTTATCTCATATTGTTACTATGTTTCACCTGGTATATTTTATATATGCTTAATTGGTTATTTGAAATTGGATAGGGAAGTGGGGAAAATCAAGATGAGCTGGGGGGGAGGTAGGGACCATGTCATGAGAAAGGGTATCAATGTTTGTGAAGTAATGCACCTTCTATCTGGTGAATATAATGTAACCTTTCTATTAATTACAATAAAAATATATGAGAAAAAAGATCTATGCTTTGGTTGTGGTCCTGAACCACTTGTATCATATTTGTATGAAATGGTTAAATGATCATTCTATCCCAGGTTAACTGTTAAGCAGTCTTATGCTATGAGAATTTTATATATCCATTGATGAAATGGAGCTACACATCATATGTGTTCAAAACCATTTCAAGTTCTTCATTCTGTTTTAACCATAAGACAATATGACAAAGTTCACTTGACTTCTGCTTTCATGATACTTGCTGCATAATGGGTATATTGAAAATACTACTATCTGAAGAGCCTGCTAGGTTGAAAGAAAAGATATTGATACTTTGAATTTGATTTATTCTCTCAAATTCTTTATTTTTTAATAGATCTGACATAGAAAAGCATATTTTCACTCATTATTGACAATTCACTTAACAATGAATATTTTTGTCACCTACTACATGCTTTTGTATTAGATTAGGAAGATAAATGCTTATTCTTGGGTCCTAATATTTATACAAAATGTGCTGACAATAAAATTAGCAGGTTATGTATGTTAAGTCATAAAGTCATAAACACAGATATTGGACTGTGAGATGCATGCAGTTGGACATAATAATATCTTTCCTTTTTAACAATGTTGGAATCTAATGTGATGTCTGATACAGAATAAATGCTTGTTAAATATTAGAGTAACCAAATAAATGTATAAGCAGCTGAATGCAGTTAGTGAAGTGAAAGAATGCAAAGCAAAGAGGGACTCAGATGAGAAAGGCAAAGAAAGAGACAGAAGAAAAGGTGATTGAGTCAGTTGGAACCACAAGAAAAAGCTTAAGCCCAGGATAAAACTTACTAAAAGTATTTACCATAGAAATAGTATTATATTAATTTTTGAATTTTCTTCTTTAGATACCTGGTAATTCAAAACGCTTATGTTAAATCCAAATACTTGATTGATGGTTCTGCTCTTGCTTGATGCAAGCACTTGGATATGATATTTTTACTAACATGCAATGAGTATCGTAAAATTTACTATTTAAAAAATAATGGCCCTAAACAAGAGATGCTATTAAGAGGCTATGGATAAAGAAAAGAACACAAAAATTTTAAGTTAGATGTATGAAAATATCCAAACTGTCAAAATAGGACCGGCCAGTGTATGTCTGGGAGATTTGGCTGGAGGACAGAGAAATAAAAGGTAAGGGAAAGTCTGATGGAGCAGTTACTGGACAAGAAACTGCTTTGGCAAACTAGAGAATCTCTTTTGAAGATTCATTTCAGGTCGGGTAATGATTGTACACACTTGTATTTGTGAGGTAGAGGTAAGAGGATTGCAGATTCTAGACTAGCTCTATCTTAAAAACAAAATAAGAACAAAAGAGCTGTGTAGATAAACCTAAGTAACCAAAAGCATGCTCAAGTCTTAGGCTACCCATATCTACTTACTTCTAAAAAATACAGATAGTCCATTTCAGTTATGTAAGTCTCTCATGAACAGATATCTCTTTTAGACATAGCTGCTTGATTTGAGTAATTTTACTCTAGTGTGAGGGAATTTGAGAACAGAGGCTGTTACTTATGTGGGACAAAACATTCTGGAAAAAAAGAAAAATGGAAAGGGAATGTGAAGATTTGCCTCACATAGGAAGGTTTACCATGCAAAGATTCCCTAGGAAAGTTGGGAGGCTCTGCACAAATCACCTCCTCCATGGAATTCTGCTCTTGAGAGCTTGTTTGACTGAGTATTGATGGAAATGAAAAGTCACTGGTAAGGACCCAGGGGTGCACTTTTGTATATAATTTATTCAGAAGTTTATCTGTGTCACTTTCTCAGGATGCAGTATCCAGTTACTTTATTGATGGTTTTGGCTGGGTTTGATGCAATTGAAAAACACTCAGGGTCTGTATTCAAGTATAGCGCTAACTAAAGAGACAGGTCTGATTCTTGCTTTGTGACAAAGCCATACTTTCTCCATCTTTAACAAAAATGAGCGCCCTACACAGTAAGCTTCTGTATAGTGACACGGTAAAGCTACATGGAATGCCTGGTAGATTGTCATTATTATTTTCCTTTTTATCCCTCCACAGCTTGACCTGCATAGACTCATTTCACCTTGGAGGTTTGTTTCTCCTTTTTGGCTCTGGGTTTTTGAGAAGTCATAGCGATTAGAAAGACCATTAACAGAACTGCCATCCACAAAAAAATAAACCTTTTAAACAATACTCATTAAAGCACATCAGTCACTTCTAATTGAACAACAATCTGAAATATTATAGGTAGCAAAATGTTTTCCTCTTTGCAGGGAACAATCTATTATATTCACATTTCTATTCTGTACAGATAGGCTTCATATGATCACTGAATGTCACATACAAGGATTTATTGTCTTCCTACTCTCAACACATGAGCGTTTTATTCTTGTCCTCTAACTGGTTATAGTTCAGCTATTGCCTTTTCATTGGGTAGATTTGTTTGCGTTGTTGATAATTTACTTCAAGAAATGATATGCTTGGAATGAGAAGAAGAATAATCTGAAACATTGTCCTTTGTCTCAAAAGTACACTGCTGCTAGCCTTACCTGTGACAGAAGAAGACAGACTCACACAGGCGGCCTCACCGGGAATGTAAAGACAATGAATCAAGTACCTTCACAACCCCATTTGAGTGATGTAGCCACAGGTCAACAAAGTTTTGAGACGGTCCAGTTCTCTTACAGTCTCAGACCACAGGAACAGATAGTAGTATGAACCACAACTTGTTTCCCAGAAGCTAGAAGGTAAAGATGAAAACCAGATCCTATAATTCCTTTGCTTAAATTTCTTCAAGATTCAAATGGTAGAAAAAAGTCAACTTCTCCTAATGATTTACAAGACCCAGGCAAATCTGTTCCTGCTGATACTTCTGAGTACCATTCCATGTTACCTCATTGTGCATCCAGGCATTGCAAGGTTCTTTCTGTTCCTTGAACATACCACATTCTTCCCCTCTTAGGAAAGACACTGTTTCTTTGGCTAGACCACTGTGAATAGAAGAGTACCTGCTTCCTGTAACTTAATCTCAACTCAGTGACTTTGAGAAAAAAATTCTAACTCCTTTTGCAGGCTAGCTACTCTTAACCATTTACTCTTCTGCACATCCCTCTGCTTTATTTTTTTTACACATGGAACATTTTAAAATCATGCTACCTAGCTCTTAACTTAATATAAATGTCTTTGATCAGACTGTCAGCTCTGTCATACTGGGAGACCTGAGTGTTATTTGCTATGACATCTATTGCTTCAAAACCTTCTTAGTAAAAGTCAGGTGATCGATATGTATTTGAAAGAATAACTTTTGGGAATGAAATACAAATAGAAAATAATCAGAAATGGCTGGGTACAGTGGTTCATGTATGTCTGTAATCCCAGCTACTCAGGAGGCTGAGATCTGAGGATCGAGATTCAAAGGCAGACCAGGCACTAAAGTCCATGAGACTCTTACCTCCAATTAACCATTAGAAAACAGGAAGTGATGCTATGGCTCAAGGGGTAGGGTGGTAAGTCTTGACCTGAGGAGCTCAGGGACAATGCCCTAGCCCAGAGTTCAAGCCCCATGACTGACAAATTTGAACTAGATAACATAGTGTTATACTGAGATAGGTAATACATATGCATTCCATAATTAGTCATGATTTCATGAACCAAGGAAATCCTTAGACTGTGTAAACAGAGCATAGCTTGTTTACTTTTTGTTTCTCTTGAATAGGAGGAGCATGAGCTAACAATGCAAAATAAGGTGTGTGTGTGTGTGTGTGTTTGTGTAGCCAAGTTCTACTTTGAATTCTGCTTTTAATATCTATACATATTACTAGATACTTGTCTTTCAAAAAATCCCAGACTAATTAGATCACAAATTAAGCTTTTCTACTGTGAAGGCTCCAATTTTTTTTAATCAAAAGATGACTAGATGATAACAGTAATTTTTTTTTTTTGCCATTCCTGGGCTTGAGCTCACGGCTTGAGCACTGCCCTTGGACTTTCTCAAGGCTAGCACTCTACCACTTGAGCCTCAGCACCACTTCCGGCTTTTTGCTATGTATGTGGGGTACTGAGGAACTGAACCTGGGTCTTCGTGCATGGTAGGCAAGCACTCTACCACTAGGCCAAACTCCCGGCCTCCAATAACAGTAATTTTTTGTGTTTAACTATGGGTCAACAGGCAGGCTGGGCTCTAAATCTATTTGTATCAATTAGAGCTGTTTCCATCACAACAATGAGCATGTCTTTGATGGATACTGGCTGTTTTTGCCACAATGATTGTCCTTGATTTGAGTTGCTAGAATATGACTTGTTCTTCAGAGAAGAAAAGGAAATGAAGGAGAACCTTGTTTCCAAAGCATTAAGTCGTGAGGTACATTAATGAATGGAGTATACAGATGGTTGCTGTGTTGCCAATGGAAACAGCATTGTGTCCACTTCCGGAGGGCTCAGTTACCACTCCTGCCTTTTTGCTTCTAAGCCTGCACTAAGGACGTAAGGACCTCATAATAAATACCTATGGGTAAGATTAAAATTCTTTATTAGAAGAAGGTAATGCGAAAACCTTCTTTGATGTTTACTCACTGTGGAAGTGGAATTAACATTATTTTGTATACTTCATAGAGCATAACGAAGATAGCATATGTATAGAGAGTTGCCATCATTCCTTTCCAAGGCTTTAATTTAAGCAAAATGAGACTGCATTTTTTTTTAAAAAAAAGTTGGCTTCTTAAAATAGATGAGGAATCTGGAATGAACAGTTGATGCAGCATAACATTTGCTTGTGACTGATAGACGTGCATGGCAAAATCACTACAATGGACACCAAAATACAAAGGACAATTTAAAAAATGGTTTAATTTCATATACTTAGATGAGTATTATGAATTTTGTCTACATTGCAGAGTTAATGATAATGACCTTGGGTATGAGATGTTTTCCCTTGGAGTCCTTTATTGAAATATTAGGATTTTACTACCACTACTAATCCTAGGTGCTACTCTTCTGGCATATTTAGGCCTGGTTGCTCTAACAACTAATTAGACATTAATTAACTTTCAAATGTTACCCTGAATTAAGACGAAGTACTGAGTTTCATTTGTATTCTTTTGCATTTTTCTACTTTACCAATGGAAAAACTGAGTATTTCCAAACTACCTGTTTTTGCATTTCATCTGGTTTTTAAGTTTTCAGAGCAATAAAGGTGTGAATGAGAACTCACAGATCTAATTTAATTTGAAAAGTGAATAATTTAGTTCATTAGAAAAAAAGAACATGCCAGAGAACCTCTTTCCTATCCTCAATTCATTTTTCATTGTGAAAGTACCAAGTTTTTTTTTGTAGTTTTACTTTTATCTTTAGTTTTGTTAATATGCAATTTGAATATCACAAGCTACTTCTGAAGCACTCACCCCCATACTTTTAAAAATAGATTCGTTTGGTTATTTGGATGAAGGTTTTGATTCAAAGTGGGAATAAGTCAGCATTTCTTGACTCTTTATTTCTTTCCCATCCTTATTCTGATAAAGCACCTGAAACAGTATGAATGTTATGTGCCTCTATCACAAGATAGAACCATTGCAGAAAAGAAGCCAAATAACACCGTTAATTGCATGAAGTAGATAAGCATGTACCTGATGTGAAAAAAATCATTTGTTTTATTGTGAGCTTTTGGATTGAAAAGCAAAGGCGAATAGAGTCATTAGAGCTTTAGCTTTAGTCCCTGGCTGACATAGAAATCTGCTTATGCCTGTTTATTTTCTGATTCTTTAGGTGATATGCCCCTTAAAAAACAGACTTTCTCAGTTTTCAGTAAATTCCTTATAAATTCCTTACAAAAGTCTAGAAAGGATATTTGTTGGACTTTTGTAAGGGGGGGTATTTTCTTTTTCTAGGGAAAGAAAAACATGAACATTGCTCATTGTGAAAGAATGACAGAACAGATAGGTTTTATGTGTCTTGGAGCAGACTCCAGTGAGGGCTTGGATTTCAAAGGGAACTGTGTGTTCTCTTAGTATTTTAGAGGTAAGAAAATGAACGGATTCTTGCTACACCCTGAAGATCTTGATAAAGCATAATTTATTTCAAATTATCCTTACTCCAGTACATGGAGAATAGAAGTATGAATTTTAAGTCTTGAACCTTTACTTTGTGGCTGTTTTTTTAATCTTTCAAGCTCTAATATTAGAATATATCCGTAAGCTTGAGATGTAGTGTAGTGGTCTTGCTGTATACTAGAAACAATACTGGAATCAGTTTTTAAGTCAGTATGGTTAACACACACACAACCCCCCAAAAAACCCTCAACATGGATAGATTAATATGTGAAGTCTTGATTTGCGCTTAAAGATAAAATGATGCTCTTATCAATTCTTTTTATGGAAACATTATAATGTTTCCATATATGTATATGTAAACATTATACTTTGGTTTTTCTTTAGATCTTGTAAACCTTTTTCTTTCATTAAACATAGAATCTTAGTGGGTGGAATTCCTACTCAGTGATTTTTTTTTAGTTTAATCATCTTTATTTCAAGTATATTTTAAAAATCATAAATGGGGCTTTGTAATTCAACATTGAAACATTTTTTTCTTCATCACTTTAGAATCTGGCAAGCAATTCCAGACCATGCTTTCTAAATCCAGACTTCCACTGTTATTTTGCAGACTTCTGAGACCTAGAATTTAAGCTAATCCATTCTAAATGTGCATAAGCATTGTATACTTCTTGATAAGATTCTTTTTGGAAAAACATCCATCAAATACAAATAGTTTCTGTTGAAGGATCAGCAAGAGGGAATACTAATAAAATACTTAAAGAAATCACTTATTCATTTTAAAAATAACAGAACCAGTGCTTTCTCTTCCATAAAAAAGAAAATGTAAAATTAAGTATTTGCACATTCTGGTAAAATCTTATTTCCTATGTAGGGCTCAATTGTATTTTTCTTTTATACTAAGTTACCATTGGGATTTCATGAATAAAACTCCCAAATGTTATTCCAAAGAGGAACCAGTTACTGTAGGGGAGGGAGAGGGGAAAATAAATGCCTTGGAAATTTGTCAAATGTTTATTTTAAATAAAAAGTTCATGAAAATATAGGCTTATTTTTAAACTAACTTTGGGCACTACATGGATACTATTCATTATATTAAAAAAAGTTAAGGGGGAGGGAAATGGGTACCAAGACATGTGAAAGGGTATCAATGTATGTGAATTAATTCATCTTCTATCTGGCAAATATCTGGCAATTACAATAAAATAAAAAATAAAAAAAAAGTTAAAACTTACTTTCCTTTTTTGGAGAATTTTTTTACCTTGACTTTTAAGATCAACATTTGCTTTACTAATCTGATTATGACTAATTCAATATGTAAGTATTCAATAAGCAAAAATTTTAATTCTATATTTCAGTGTATGAGTTCTTTTTCAAATAATCTCCACCCCTCAGGACAGACACCAGAGCAACACTCTCAGATAACATTACCTGAATTACAATAAAGAAATGAAATGGACGGAGAGCTGAAGACAGGTATTCCCTCTGCCTGACAGTGAGGATACTTTGAACAACTTCATTCCTCTAAAGCTCCTCAAACTCAGAATGTTTCCATTTAACAAGTCCATATATTATTTTAAAAAATAAAAGTTTGGTCACTAGAAAAAGACGGGACAAAAGGTATTCCTTCTTCAACCCCAAACGACAACCAAGACAGCTCCAATCATTCCCTCCACTCCCCACAGAAACAGGGAAGTGGCAAGGGCTGAATTCTTTAATCTGAAATCTCAGCTCCTAAAACACGGCTGCTATTTGCTCCGAGTCGCAGATTTGTGTACTTCGTTCTGACACTCCCCCATTTATAAGTTTATTTCCATGCGCATACACACACACACACACACACACACACACACACACACACACACACACACACACGCTCTCTCATTCACTCTCAAGTAAGACACTTTTTTGTGTTTGTTGATAAATTATGAGGAATATGAACTAGGTGAATGCAGGGTTTCATAGGTGCTTTGTAAACATCAGTGTCACTTGAGTCCTTTTCTCCAAAAGCCTGAAGTAAAATTGCGCAACCAGGGATCATTATTTTCCCAGACGCTGTTCACAGGCTGCATAATGACGAAGGGCAGAGAAAAAGTCCTCATGGCTGATGTTTAAGTGGGAAGGCAAAGAGACAATTTCAGTCAATCTGATTTGCCAGGGAAGAAAGCCTAATGTGCTGTCCACAGGACCAAACTTCAATACCAAATCAGGATCAGGGAAACCATTCGTACTAAGTAAACTGTCTAACATATCTACATCCAAGTCTGTGGATCTCTTTTGCTGCTTGGCTACAAACTGGCGGAAGTCTTGAGCTTCTCTCACAATATCTGCTTTTCCATCTTCTGGGGACAGCACCTTCACTGCCCTATGGCAATTTAAAACTTGATCATCTTTTTCATTCCTATTTGCAAACTCTGTTGAATATTTGGAACAATCTAGGCCCAGAAGTTCCTGCTGCTGTTTTAAAATTTCATCCATCAATCTGGAATTATTTCTTTTGAAAATTCCTCGCCCCCGCCACCATCTTCCTCCTCCCTCGGCGGCCCCCCTCAGTGATTTCTTATTCTTAACCTCCATCCATTTTCTTAGAAAGCCAGTATTCTTTTCTTCTCCTAAGTGAGGAAGATAACCAAAGAAAAATAGTCCTTGAATGACTACTCTAAATTTGATAAATGCAAGTGGTTCCAGCTTTTTCAAAGATTTTATCACCTTGACAGCTTGGAAATATATGTAGCTATAGCTGGTGACAGGATGTAGGGCTGAGAGAGCTGTGTTGCTCATAGCATCTCCCTTTGGCAATAGATGTCAGGGCTTAGCAGCTAAGTGGAGCCTGTTTCCTATGTCAGTGGCTCTACTATCTAGCCACTGAAATGAGTGGCCAGCTCCCTCTGCTCTGGCTAACATAGTGAGTCTAGAGACATAAGAAGTAGTTTCTCCAGCTTTTCTTGAGAAATCATTCCCTAAAAACAAAAATCATTTCAACCATTTCTGAATTCCACTAAGGAATTATATGTTAAGGCACAGTGTTAGAGTAAATAGAAATCCATTCAAACTGGTGGGGAATAGTTTTATTATGAAGAGACAAGTATTTCATGAAAAACAAGCAGGATGTACAACTGAATATGAAGAATGATCAGATCTGGCTGTGGTCTTACCAGAGCTAACTAGGAGCTTGGTCTCTAATATTTTAGGTCTTCCCTTTGTTCTTTCCCAAGATGGGAACCTTGTTGGTCATCAAATTATATATTATATATGTCTTTATATATATGTTTAATGCATACATGTATATAATATATGGATATATATGTATATTTATTTATTTGTGGAGATTATGCATATATGAAACAACTAACTGATGATAGTGAGGACTTGAAGTTGTGCTAGAAATTTCATGCTGTAAATAAGAACTTATATTCATCCAAGTCATGGACTAAATGATATTTTAGTTTATATTTATTTTCATTATCTTTAAGTAGTTGTACAAAGGAGTTGCCATTTAACAAAGCAGTTTATGTATACAGTATATTTTGATTGATGTCTGATGTGTTTTTTTATCACCTTGATTTCATTTAGTTCTATTCATTGTTACTTTCCTTCCTCTACTCCAACCAAACAAATATTCTTTTTTCCATGTTATTATGAACATCATGAAGATGTTTAAATTCTTGTTTTCTACCCTGAATTCTGTCAGTATGAGTCAGGGTGTGCATGAGAGGATGACATAATATTATTCAATACCAAAAGGCTCTTTCTGAGGACCACCATACACTTTTGGCAGTCAACAGGAGACATCTGGTCAACAGATCTTTTTGCATAGTGAACAGAAAAATAAAGCAGCTGTGCATTGCTTATAAAATTGTGACCACCACCTTTGGAATGGTAGGAAAACACTGATATTTGCCAAACTGTGAAAGACCTGGAAGGATAAAATATACTTTTTATTTAAAATCCTACTGAATTGGAACAAATGATTGTTCAAATGGCAAGGCTTTGCAATTGTGGAAATCCTGATAATTATTCTTTCTAACTTTGCTTTAACTGGTATGATTCCACTCACAACACACATGGTTCCAAAATGTATGGCATTAGCGATTGAAAACTGTTCCCAACATCACTGTTATTTGAAAAATAAGGGATAGTTCTAAAATTATAATTTTACTTTAAATATTGAAGGCTTTTGAAAGAATAAAAGAGATTGACTCCCTTTTTTGGGGGAATAATTTTTTTGTTGCCAGAAAGGTGTCTCATTGAATAACTCAGTATATAGGTGAGAAAAACATGCAGTCTGTATTTTCACTTTTAAACATCATGCAGCAGTATTGCTGTGGTGGTATTCTTTATGCTGATTGCTACTGGCATTTTAATTATTATTTTTTTAAAGTAACCTGGCTCCTGATGTCTTTAGCATTTACTTTCCAAACTTCCTACCGTGTGCCAATTTGACATCCATTTCTCTGCTTAAGTTACACTGGATTTCTATTTTCAGTTAGTACCACCAGGAAGAGAGAAGAGGAAAATGTAGCTGTTGGGAAGCTCTGTGTGTAAAGAATCACAGGTTTTCTGTCTCCCACTTTTGTTCCAAGAGAAGGTGATTACGTTCCCTTTCCACTTCGTTGCTGCCTTCCTGTGTCCAATAAGGCTGGCAAACAACTGCAGAAAGTCAATGTTGTATCCTTTCTGGAGGAAAAGGATGCCAGCTGTACCTGTCCAGTGTAAGTGTAAAAGAACTTTTGTTATTCTAACATTTTATCTGTAGGAGAGTGACCTGAAGTCATGTCAGTTGAATGTGCCATGTAGAGTCAGTATTATGCCTAATTCGGTCTCCAAGCAAGTTAAGAATAACCTGTACTATGTAATGGTTAGCTTTTTACCTTGACATACGCAGAAAATAAATTTGGCATCCGTAAAGGCCACTTGAAATCAGCAGATGTGGTTCCTGGAATCCTCAAACATTGTAAGCTATGAAAATGAGCATTAAGTTACCTTACCATTAACTAAACCTAGTTTGGACTTTGAAAACTCCATAATGTGGGACAATCAAAAGTTCACACGTGAGCAAAATATCATCTATAACATCTGAACAGCAAATGCTTCTTGGTTTTTGAGGTTAAAGCATTATTGTTATAATAAAGAACATTGGTCATTTATCTATTCTCAAGGGCTGGGAATATGTGTGAACTGAGGAAAATCTTAATAAGTAAATGTGAAACATGTTATTGTTAGCCTTGACTAGATTTTGGTCGCTGTAAGTCAGCCCTTCTCTGATTATCAGATCAGATTTCAAACTACAGCTTGAAATTATATCTTCAGGTAAACAATAGTAGCTTTCTGAAAGCTTTTTCTTTTTCTTTTTTATTTTTTTTTTCCTGCCAGACATGGGGCTTGAACTCCAGGCCTGGGCACTGTCCCTGAGCTTCTTTTGCTCAAGGCTAGCTCTCTACCACTTGAGGCACAGCTCCACGTCTGGCTTTTTCTGTGTTTATGGTACCAAGGAATCAAATCCAGTCTTGGTACATGCTAGCCAAGCAATCTACCACTAGGCCACACTTTTGGCCTTGAAAGCTTTTTCTTATATCTGATGTATTTCACCAAGTTTCACAGTAATCAGAAAGAAATAGCAGCAGGAAAGGCTCTTCTATTGGATAATCCTTCCTATAACTGAAGCATTAATTAGGGGAAATGATCTTTTTTGCTATTTCTCTAACTATAAAGAGAAGAGACTTCAGCTATAATATATATGTAATGGTTCACTTTTTTAAAGTTTCACTTTGAAAATGAATATTTTTTTCTCTCTAGTAGTATAATATAAACTAATACTTTAACTCTTAATGAAGAATTTGATATTTCCTTCAATAGGTATCAATTGAACTTGATCATCATTATTTTTACTTGATTGAAATATTTTTATTTTTAAGATTCTGAAACAAGTGTCTATTTAAAAATGTTCTAATTTCATGTTAGCACTATTTAAGATCACATTATGGAAAGACATTTTAATGTGTTGCCTGATAGGTTAGGATAATATAAAAAACATTTACAATATAGTTTATTAAAATATATGTAAATTATATCTTATTCCTATAAGGTGAGCTGATTTTGTAAAAATGACACTTGTAGCGGCTTAGATAAAATTCATTTTGTAAAGATCAGTAATTTAGTTTGTTACTTGGGGACTTTGCTGTGTCAGAGGCTATGCCTTTATCTTTATGCATCTAGCCAGACAAAGAAAACTGGCCTGTGATCAGATAATTGCAAATGTGATGTGGGTAATTTATCCAAAGAATTGTGAAACATAAGTTCCCCCCTCTGAAACTTGTACTGATAATAAGAAAAGGGAATTGATAAACACCACTGGAGATAATTTTTGATGCAATAATGTAATACTTTGAAGTATCAAGTTTAATTTTTCAAAATTATTTTCATTTTATAGAATTCATGATACATTCACATTTGTTCAATGAAATATTTTTGTGTTATCATATAGACAAAGATTATTGCTCTGGCAACATATTTTATTTCATATTTATTTTAGGGTTAATAGTATACTCAAGAAGAAGTAAGAATATAGGTCTTGGATTTAAGTAATGAGAAAATTAGAGCCTTAGTAGTAAAGTTTGGATGCTTGGAATCGGAATAAAAATGTTAAGCAGACATTAGGGAAGTTCAATTGCCCCATAGATATATTTTTTTCTTCATTTTAACAATTTTCTGAAAGCAGAATTGGTATTCTCCTAGTTTGAGGAGAGAGAAAGAGGGCATACTTTTAAAATGTTATAAATATTTAAGCATAGTAAATAGAAAAAGTCTTAAATTCAGTTTTTAAAATATTGTGTTTTTAGAGTAGGCATGCACATTGTACAAGGAGTCATGGATTATGAGGTTGTGGTGTATGTGTATTCAAAGTAGAAATATGATGGATTAACTCAGTTTCAGAACTGGGTACTTGCTATCTTTTATTTTATTAAAAAAATCCCCAGTGAGTCTATCCTCATGGAATCCACTTCTTGTAGAAGAAATTTAGGCTCAGAAAGGATTAAATTTTGGGAAAATGTATAAGACTTTAGTTCATTAGCTACCATTCAGGATGAGAATTAGATTTAAATAGGCTAACGTGGTCAAATTTCCTCACAGTTTTGCTTAACAACACTAACATAACACTTTATAATAAAAAGAGGTACAGTATAATAAAATGAGGTACAGTATAATAAAAAGAGGTACAGAAATTAACCAATCTTATATTAAATGAATGAGAACATTGAAAATAACAGAGTCTGAGTAACTGGTCAAGGTAACACAGCTATTTGACACCAGAACTTGGCTAGAAACAAATTGCTCTGATTCCAATCTACCATTATAAAATACAGTCATCCAAGTTGAAAAACTACCCAGTTTACAATAGAGAAAAATGCTGACAACCTAAAGCAACCTTCTGAATATTTCAGGTAAATTTTGTTCGAATGCTGTAATTGTTAGAATCATTATCCTTTATGTGGACTTTAAACAAGATTTTTGAAGCTCTATCACTTTACCAAGCCTTTAATGATGAAGACATTGAAGGAAATAATATTTCCCAAATGGATACAGAGCTTTGAAATGCCAGACTTTCCATTATGATTGGAGCAAAAAAGACATGGAATAGTGCCGGGGCCAGCCTGCAGCAAACCAGGGTTCGCAGATTGGGGTTCCTGAAATAGGGGGCAAGGACTAGGAAGAAATAGAAGAGAGACAGACACACCGGGTCTGGGATGTCTGCAGTCCAGGTAAAGACTGCCGCGTTTATTTTCCACTCCAGCTTCTTCCCTTCTTGAGACCCAGGGAACTTCCAGGTGTTACATTCATATGGTAAATCTCAGGTCATTTAAACAGAATAAGGCCAGAAAACAATAAGACAATAAAGCCATTGTCTGATGCAAATCAAGGTACAGTTTGATTCCACTCTGGCTCCCAACAGAATAGCCATGTGCGAATCAGTGGATCATAACCATAATACTAGCTACTCAGAAGGCTGAGCTCTGAGGTTGTAGTTCAAAGCCAGTCTAGATGCAAAAGACAATGAGACTGTTGTATCTAATTGACTAGGAAAAGCTGGCAGCAGAGGTATGACTCATACGGTAGAGCATCAGCATTGAGCAGAATAAAGCCATTGTAGTTCAAACCCAAGTATTGGCACAAACACAAAACCAAAAAAGTAAAGATTCCTAAATAGAGTGCTGGCTAATATTTGTGCCCATTTTATGAAAATGTGTTCCAACTGAGTTCCTCACATGAATGGAAGCTAGTAATCCCCTTTCAATGATTTAGAAAGCCAATGGAATTTAATAGGACTTAAACATTTGCAAAACTGCACGTACTGGCTAAATGCCAAGCTCTTTGGTACTGACCTATCATTGTGTTCATTAGAAGTTCTGATTGACAACTACATAAAGATAACTACAAATAGAGAAAAGATTAACTCAATATTTAGTGAAAAAATTAGTAATTATTTCTAAAATATTGATAATAAATGGAATCTTAAATATGAATCATATGAATGCAATTTTGTTTACTTAAAAAATAGACAAATTCAGTGGACATTGGTCAAGTTATAATGTACTCATAAACTGACCTAGGAAATTATAAACTGTACAACTACTTAATAACAACATTTTAAAAACATATTTATAAGGCCATGTTTCTCCACTCTACCAAATGTGTCATTTTTATTATTTTTTCATCTATTACATCTGTCAATCTTTAACCTTTCTCCCTCCTCTCCCCTTGTATCGTCTCTCTTTTCCTCTTTCTCTTTCTCTTTCCTTTTCATCTTTTTTCTCTTTTCCCTCTCACTGCCCTGGCTTAGTATTTCATATATTCCTGGCAAGCATTAGCACACCCTACTACATATACAGCCTCAGACATTTTCGAAGTGAAAAAAAGTATCTGAACATTTACTATGTAGTTCAATAGCACATACAGAATAACTTTTAAGTAACTGACATTTTAATAATTTCCTTTAGAAATCTCAGAAAATCAGAATGCCCTGAATCCATTTCCTTTAAAAGATAGCTCCTGGGGCCAGGAGTTTGGCCTAGTGGTTAAAGTGCTTGCCTAGCATGCATAAAGACCTGGGTTCGATTCCTTGGTACCACATATAGAAAAAAGCTGGAAGTGGTGCTGAGGCTCAAGTGGTAGAGCTCTAGCCTTGAGAAAGTCCAAGGACAGTGCTCAGGCCCTGAGCTCAAGACCAGGACTGGCAAAAAAAAAAAAAAAAGCTTCTTCAGGATACATTTTTTGATGCTGTCATGGATAAATCCTTTAATCTTTTAGGGTTAATTTTG
The DNA here is from genome assembly GCF_031878675.1 of Megascapheus bottae. NCBI lineage: Eukaryota > Metazoa > Chordata > Mammalia > Rodentia > Geomyidae > Megascapheus > Megascapheus bottae. The sequence goes on from NC_143515.1 coordinate 56,349,580, forward strand.
CTGAATTTTTTTTTACCCATTGGTTCTATGCTTTATCCTTCATGTTTAAAATCCCTATCAAGCTAAAAGTAATGCCTCTATAAATTTCATTACTACTCAGGCTTATTTACATTCTCATAATAAATTCCTAAACCACTAATTTTCTCTGTTATCCTCTCACCTTCTGGGATATAATCTCAGTTCATATACTCACAACTTAGACAGTTGTTCCTTTATTCCTTTGTGCTTCTCTGTCTCAAATGTTAAGTTCCTTCCATTCCCTTCCCTTCCTTTCCCTTCTCTTCCCTTGTGTCTGCATGCATGTGTGCTTAAACTCAGGACCTCACATTTTACTTGGCTTTTTTTGCTGAGGCTGGCTTCACCACTTGAGCTACACCTCTACTTCTGAGGTGTTTTTTTTTTTTTTTTTTTTTTTAACTGATGAATTCAAGATAGGAGTTTCACAGATGTTCCTGCCTGGTCTGGCTTTGAACCACAGTCCTTTGGTCTCAGCCTCTTAAGTAACTAGGATTACAGGTATGAGCCACCGGCAGGCAGCTTCTTATGCATTTTCTGGTAGCAAAAATTAATCTTTGCCCTTTTATATTGAATTGACTGGTATTATTGACCTCAAACATTCACATAGTTTATATTTCAATTGATAAGTTTCCTTTAGTTTCTTCCTGGAAAAGGGTCATGACCAGGATTTTCATTGTCCTCTTCCCTGTCTCCTGATTGCCACTTTGGAGTCTTTTTCTCTCTCGCACACTATATCTAATACCCCCACCAAGTCCTGTGGATCCTGTCTCACAAATGTCTCTGAATTGTGACCACTCCTTGCCATTCTCACTATCTACACACTGGCACATTGTCCTTGGAACTGAAGTCCTTCTTTTCTGACAACACCTCAGGCTTACACTTTTCTCTCTCTCCTCTCTAGTCATCATATTGCAGTTAGGAATTTGCTACACAAGAAACCTTCTAGTGGATTTTTGTTGCCTTTCTTATTATATTCAGTCACTTTAACAGAGTAAACATTGTCTTCTGTCTTACTTATTCGTTTACTTTGGTCTAGCTTAGATTTCTGCTAGTTTTTCACACATATGTACATCCACCATCCAGCCTTTTGCCTTATGAGTCAAATTCCTTTTGATCTTTCTGGGTGCCCATCTTTACCTTCTGCCTTTTGAGAAGCCTTTGCTTCTTACAGGACCAGACAGAACCTTGCTCTGCTTCTCTGTTTCCTCAACTTCCATTGTCCAAACACTCCTTGTGGTTATTTACCTCATTGTGTCCTTTATTGCCCCGCTCATGGTTTTGATCTCTATGGCATATGAGGACTTTGCAAATTGATGGAAGAAATTGTTGGGTAAGAAACTCAAAATTACTTAAAGGGCATCTGCATCGCATGGTGCTTTACAGAATGAGCGTGGGTTCAAATGTACTTACGAAATATGGACATTTGGGCACTTCACCGTTTTCTTATGCCTCACTTTCCTAGTTATAAAGTAACCTCTCTCATAGTTTTGTTGGTAGAATTAAATGATTTAATGTGCTAGTGTTAGAACAGAGATTGCATGGAATACCACTAGCATTTATTATTAATGAGAGGCCATTTCTGCTCTCAACCTGTTTAAAACCTTTCAGAGTTGAAACCAGGGGCTTATCTCCTCATCTGCAGGTCAATTTAAATACTGCTTTCTAAAGAAGCGGTGGCTTCTTTCCCTGGAACCTTCACAACTGATGCTTGAGACACCTTTGAGACTTGTCCTCCCCCTTCCAGTGACAACGACTCATATTTTGTACCATCTATTTTAGAGTCAGTTTTATATCTTAGCTCTTAAAGTTGGTTAGTCTAGAAAATTAAAAGCACACATTCTCTTCTCTATTGATCATTTGTGGCTGCCTAAAAGAAGAAAAATGTTTTTAGTTTTCTTATGCAGATAATTGGAGAGGGCAATGACCTTGGATTTATTTGTATGTAAAGTTTGAAAAAAAAAAAAAAGTAAGTCCCTGGAGTATTGCTTTGAGGTGAAAGGAGAAGGTGTGATGAAGGGATATTTAAACTGAAAAGTCCACAGCAACCAATTTTCCTGCTTCGACTTCACCCTTAATAGAAAATCCCAAATCAACTTATCAACCAGAGAAATTTATATTTTTCTTAATGTAAAACATCCAGACAAGTTAAAAGTTGAATTATTTATTCCTGAGATAACAAACAAGTGAAAGTATATATTTAGTAACTATTCCTCACAAGACTCTGCTAAAGAAAATGCTTATACTAGTAAATAGGCGATTTTAATGCAGGTGACTTTGGCTTCTATAGTTCCTGTGTTTCATGTGATTGATTATATGTGGAAGAAGAGTACAACTGCTTCTGACCTTTTTCACAGTCAGGGTTCTCAGTTGATGATAAGTTATATTTATGCTTTCATTGAGTATCTATTGTTTGCTGGGAAATGGAGATAAGTAGACCAAATAAGGAGAAAAAAGTTTCACAAATATCATACTTTCATAATTCCTCAGGGTCATATAATACTCCACAGTAAATATGCAGCACATTGTCTTTATCCTATGATCAGCTGATGGATACCTAGACTAATTCCATAGCTTGACTCTTGAGAGCAGTGCCTTTATAAAAATGAATGTATTGGGATGTCTATCACAGGCTGACTCAGCATTCCTTCCCATAAATGCCCAGACATGGGATGGCAGGATCGTATGACATGGTGTAGACCATCATGTTGAGTGAAATAAGTCAGGTTCAGGAAGTCATCTGGTATCAGTGTGAAAGGGCAGAAAGTCCTTGTAAGTAGACTGCTCATTAACCATTCCAACACAATTCATACATATGGTGAGAGGTTTGGATGTTGGTGTCAAGTAGTGTGTTCTTCAGAAGGAAACCCAAGTCATAATAAAGGCTTAGGTTGGAACTAATATATGATTCGAGTCATACTTCAATCACATGCTAGATGATATTTATTTCCCTATTAAAATAGAAGTTTCACTGTTTTCTGTATAACTTGCCAAATTGAAGTGAGTTAGATTTTATTAAAATAGATACAGAGTTCTGGAAAGATGAGTGTCATTAGATGTAAAACTCATTATAGTTTAAAAAATAAAAGATCACTGGAACCACAACATAGTCTAATAAATTGGAACGTTATTCTGAGCTTGGATATGAATTATCCAAAATGACTGGAACAAAATCAGATTTTCCAAACCTAGCAGATGCTATTATGGCTCTCAAATCCATTTCCACATTTTTTTTTGTTACTCTTCTGAATACAGATTCCCATGACTGGTATTTATGGACTTTGTAAAGTCATTTGGCTGTTCCCAAAGACAGAGGTTGTTTGTTGCTAAGTGTATGCAGCTATACACAAAGAGTAAAGTGGAAGACAGGAGATCTTTGTCCTCCATGGCTTGTCCCTAATTTCCATTAGATTTCTAATCCTTGTGGACTAAAGAAAAATAGTTTTCCTTGTCTCTTACTGAAAAATTATGGAATTAAAGAAGAGTCTTTGCACTTGATTAGACCATGAAATTTGAAGGAGTGTTAAATGTACTTGGGCTTAGAACAGTTTTTCTAGGAATATTGCCCTGGCAGAGAGGAGGTATTTTCTTCAGATTTATTAGCCAGAAGAGAAAAGCTTATTTTAATGTTCTTCCTGGCTTCCTAAGTTATTTCTCTCTATCTGCCATGGAGGGAAATAATTAAGTTATAGATGTTTTGCAGCCCTTACGTGCTGTTCTTTTTTTACTTTTATGGTTCATACACCAGTGTAAAGATTCCAGATTTCAAGCAAATCCCTGACTCGGGGCTCAAGTAGTCAGTGTGTCAATGCCCTCTCAAGAAAGTAGTATGGGCTGATTTTATCTGTTGTCAACATGAAGCCCAGTATGATCATATTCAGATAATTTAGGAATATATTTCTGGGTTTAAAAATTCTTTATGGGGGGCCGGGAGTTTGGCCTAGTGGTAGAGTGCTTGCCTAGCATGCACCACGAACCAAGTTCGATTTCTCGGTACCACATACATAGAAAAAAGCCGGAAGTGGTGCTGAGGCTCAAGTGGTAGAGCTCTAGTCTTGAGAAAGTCCAAGGACAGTGCTCAGGCCCTGAGCTCAAGCCCAGGACTGGCAAAAAAAAATATTTCTTTAGACTAACTTTAGAAATTAAATAAATCTTTAATTACTGTCCCTTTGAAAAACATCAGAAGACAAATGCAAAGCCATATATATCACTTGACTAATCCTTTGTGCATACTATCTTACAGGCCTGGCGATATGGTCTGGTAGGAAGAATGGAGTTCTGCTTGCTTTATTGTTTCTCTTCTCTTCTCTTCTCTTTCTGTTTTTGTAGGTTGTAGGGTTTGAACTCAAGGCCTGGGTGCTGTCCCTAAGCTCTTTTGATCAAGACTAACACTCTGTTTACCACTTTGAGCCATGGTACCACTTCTGGTTTTCTAGAGGTTTATTGGAGATAAGAGTTTCACAGAGACTTTCCAATCTGGGCTGGCTTTGAATCCTGATGCCCAGATCTCAGCATCCTGAGTAACTAGGATTATAGGCATGAGCCGTGGGTGCCCAGCTTAAAGCCCTGCTTTCTGACAGGGCTCTAAATACCTTCAAAAAAGTATCTGATTTATCCATCCCACCTTTAAGTTGCAGCCCCTTCTTATGGGATAAGATGAGTATACCTGATGGTTTATTTACCCTGGCTATTTTAATATGTGGAATATTTTGGGGAGTATTCCTATTCTCCTCACTAAAATAAAAAAGCATTCATAATCTGAACATGGGAAAAATGTCTCCATATTAAATTTGGAGGACACAATGGAGTTGTTGGACTGTTTGGAAGATGAAAGAGAGAAGTAAGGAGGAAAGAGCTTGATAGACAATATATAATATTGAAATATATAGTGGCTTAAGAACAAAAATGGCATAAGGAAACTTAGCCAAAGCTGCTGTACAGTAGGGGTGTATGAAAAAATGGGGAAGAGAATAGTAAAAGAGGTAAATCTGACTCAAGTGAAATATATGCACATGTGAAATGCCATGGCATCCTCCCTTTGTACACTTAATATACACCAAATACATTAGAAAAAAGACTTCTGAGTGGGATGCTGGTGCATAGACCATGCCTGTAATCTTTTCTACTTAAGAGGTTGAAATATGAGGATTACAGTTAGAAGCCATTCAGGGTAGAAAAATCTATGAGACTGATCTCCAATTATCCACCAAGAAGCCAGAAGCTGACCTGTGGCTCAAGTGGTAGAATATTAAGCTTGAGCTAAAAATGGTAAGGGACAGCATTCAGTTCACAGAGTACCAGTGCAGTACAGATGCAAACAGGAAAAAGAATGACTTCCATTGATACAAGACTTAGAGAGTATAGGTTCAGAAAACTGTACAGAAATATTAAATTCAGGGCCGGGAGTTTGGCCTAGTGGCAGAGTGCTTGACTAGCATGCACTAAGACCTGGGTTCGATTCCTCGTTACCCCACATAGAAAAAGCTGGAAATGGTATTGTTGCTCAAGTGGCAGAGCTCTAGCTTTGAGAAAGCCTAAGGACATACCCAGCTCCCCTATGACCCAGCAATTCCACTCCTTGGCATTTACCCAATTGTCCAGAAACAAGGACATACTAAATCCACTAGCACAACGATGTTCATTGAAGTACTATTTACCATAGCAAAGATATGGAACCAACCTAGATGCCCCTCAGTTGATGAGTGGACCAACAAGATGTGGTATTTATACATAATGGAATTCTATGCTGCTGTCAGAAAGAATGACATGGCCCCATTTGTAAGGAAATGGAAAGACTTAGAAAAAAATCATAATAAGCCCCAGGATTGGCAAAAAAAGAGAGAGAAATATTAAGTACATTGTTTGCATTTTCCCTTAATAGATAATGCACAGAGTTTATACATGATGAATCACCTACTGTGATATTAGAGAGGGTAGGTAGTGTTGGCTTCCATGGATAGCCATTCATTTCACTTTGCTATCTTGATACTACTTCTAGCAGAACTGCTAGGAAACAGCAGAACTGCTGGAAGATGTGAGCTCTTTCATGGAGTTGTCCTGGAGTCACCAATGCAGTCATTTAGGAAAATGCTTTGTCATTCTCAGGTTAGATGATGGGGAAAAAGACAGTTCTTAGGGTACATTGTCATAGCTGTGAATTACTTTGCTTTACAATGTGGAATTCATATTAACCTAGATGGAGAAAGTTTGGTGCCCCAAGAAAGGATTTTTCTTTTTAGTCCTTAAGAACTTAGGGTAACAAGACATGTGAAAGGGTATCAATGTATGTGAATTAATACACCTTCTATCTGGCAAATATCATGTAACCCTTTTACTAATTACAATAAAAAATGCAAAAAAAAAAGAACTTAGGGTAAGCTTAGCACATCCCAAATACCAGTTTCCTGGAGAAAGTACTTCCCCAAAGAATCTATAGGGGTTCTTACTCAACACCACCACATCCTTTAAATTTCTTCAAGGCTCTGAAAAAGAATAAATTGGTCCCAAAGAGAGAATATTACAAAGTTGTGTATGTGTGTGTGTGTGTGTGTGTGTGTGTATGGTTAGTAACAAAAACAAATTGGATCTTTTAATGATGATAAATTACTGATAAGCCTAGTTTAGCCAAACCATAACCCATTGTATACCATATACATATATAAGTATATATTTGCATATTTATAATTTTGTATTTGTCAATTAAATAAACTAATATTAAAATTGAAAGCTATACTTTTCATATTAAATGCTAGAGAGTGAGTAGCTAACAGATGTCATTTTGGTATGTAAAGGGACATGGCTTACTTCATATTCTTAAACAAATATCAGATTGTTCAATGGACCTGAAGAACAAAAAATTTATTGGTAAAATAAAAGAAGCAATAAAAGAAGAGATGAGAATTGGCTTTAAAATCTCAGGGCTACCATACTGTGGAGCAAGTAGTTCTTGCTGTTTATGTTTGTCTGGAATGTGGGAAAAAGTACAAACAAACAAAAATGGCAGTTTTAAAATTGTCCTCTTCCTTTATCATGTCCTCTTACTGATGTCTTTTCAAAATGCCCTTGGTTTCTACATCTAATAAATGCAGTTACTTTTGACTTTGAAGTTAATCTTTTCATACCCCGAGTGCTCACACAGAGATCTCAAGCCTGGGGTCTCACCAGATGCTTTATTATGTTTTCTTGCTCTTTTCAATACTATAGCATTTAGCTGCCCTGAAAATAGCTTTGTAGTTGGTTAGGGGTATGTTTTATACTTGATGGACTATAAAAAAAGTCTCTCTGTTTCCCACTGGCTCTGGTTCTGCATTTTTTCCCTCCCCTCCTCTCTATTTCTTCTCTTTCCCCTCCCTTCTCCTTTTCCCCCTTCCTTTCCATCCCAATACTTTTCTGGTCATTGTGTTTTGATTTTATGGTATAAGACTCATTTGAAAGAGTCAGATACTTAGATAAATAAATTATTAAATTTTGAAAGTCATTCTGGAATGTTTAGTATATTGGGTGTTATTGAAGATGTTGATGAAAAGCTCAACTTTCCAGTTCCACTTTGGATTTCACCTCTAATTAATATTGATCCTGGTTTTGACCAGTTTGCATTGCACCCCTACTTAAAATAGGCCTCAGTTTTGATCTCTTTTTTTTTTGGATAACTGACCTGCTATATAGTCTCAGGCATTCTATTCCAACCACCATTAGCCCTAGCATGATGAACCAGCCCTAGCTGGTGAACTCAGTATAGGGACAGTGCACAGAAGACTGTAACTCTTATGAGTGTGTTTTACATAATTATCTATGTTAGTAACAAGATGTCCAACTTGCTATTCATACCCCCTCCTCTTTTTCCATATCCTCCTGCTATTAAGTGTATTCTTTCTTAGTAAAACAAACATGGTGAGAGCAAAACTTTTTTTTTATTTTTGCTGAGCTTGAAGAAAGTTTTCTGAAATCAGAAGTTTAATCAGCTTTGCTTCTTATGAGAAAATTCCAATACTGGACATGCAGGTTTCTATAGTTACATATTCTGTTTTCTACATTTAATACAAGCAAAGTTCTTAAGCAAGAGAAAAAAGAAATGGATTTTTTTTAAATATTCACATAATATTACTTCCCAATCACAGTAAAACACATTTAACATTTAATCAACTAGTTAGCAAATGAATGCATCTACTGTCAATTTTCCGATTATGCTATTCATATTTGGATTTCCACTCTAATATGTCTTTTTCTTGCTAGGGACTAAACAACTGCCTGCATTCAATACTGTTGATGCTCCATTTTCACAGCCTAATTCTTTATGGAACATTAATTCATCTAAATTAGAATGGATACTTTTCTAAGCTTCTTCTACATAGTATGATTTATAATTAATATACAACATAAATTTAACTAATGGCAAATAAAATTTAACACTACATTATGATTGAAGTCAATCTTTTTTTGTATGTATCTAAAATTTAAATGCCTTCAGTTACTTGAGAGTGTTTTAAACTACCCCAGTACAAACAAATGAGACTCTTATCATCAAGCACAATGTGGGAAACTGATGACATTCATTTAATATCTGATCAGGGTAGAAAATGTGGAAACAGAAAGGAAAACATTACATTCACTTTTTTAGTATAGAAGCTAGAACCAGGGCCATGTACATTTAGGTAAATGCTTTATAGGTTAAGCCTTACAACAAAGTTTTGTTTCCATTAGGAGGTTCAACCTGTTTTTCAGTGTAAATTTTCTTTCTTTGATCAGTTGGAATAAATATCTATAGAGACAAATAAGTCATGGAATTATGTGCTTATGACAGATGTCTCAAAGTTCTGTTTTATTACTAAGAGAAATTTGTTGGAAATGCTAATTGTTGAATTAGGAAACATTTCCTGAAAATATTATCTGATTAAAACTTATTCATAACCAGAGAAAATTTGAAGCCTTCACTTCCTTCTCCAAATAAAATTAGTAGATACTCTCTCCCCTAGACATCTGAAAGAGCAAATCAAATAAAAATTTCATGATTGCTCTATTTGACCATTCTGTACATACTTAATATTTTTAGTTTAAACAAACACGGTAGAGTTTGAGATAAACACTGGAGAAACAAAATGAAAACTCCCTTTGGTCACTCACAAAGCTACTCAGTGATCTATAAGTCCCATGTAGGCAAGTTATCTTGTCTGTCATAAAATTAGCTAGAGTCCCAGTACCTAGAACAAACCATTTTTGCATTACATGAACTCAGGAAAGGTTAGTAAAATCAACATGCATATTTTTCCAGTGTGTAAATTATAGAGCAAAAATTTCTATGTTTAAGCCAATAAAAAAACATTTAGAAGGGACTGTAGAAAAGACTATCAGAGAATCCAAAATTATGTTCCACATTCAAAAATCTTGGCATGTCTAGTGGATGATCTTTCAAAATTAAAAGAATTAAAATGTAAAATACACATGGCCTATATTTGCTCATGAGAGCTCTTTTTCTTGATTTCTTTATCCAGAAACATCTAGTGAACCTTGCAATGTAGAATAGTCACAAGGAGTTGCTTTTCTTACACAGCCATGTTCAGACCACAAGCCCCCACTCCCAAAGGGAATTGAGTGGTTAACTGGATATTTACATATGCAACATGAAGAAGATTGGACCCAAGTTATCCATTCTCCAATTTCTTCAAGGATATTATCCATTAAAAAATATCCATGTAGGGGCTGGGAGTTTAGCCTAGTTGTAGAGTGCTTGCTTAGCTTGCCAGAAGATGAGGGTTCCATTCCTCAGTACCATATATATACATATATATATATGTATATATATATGTATATATATGTATATATATATGGAGAGAGAGAGAGAGAGAGAGAGAGAGAGAGAGAGAGAGAGAGAGAGAGAGAGAGAGAGAGAGAGAGGGAGAGAGAGGGGTGCTGTGGCTCAAGTGGTAGGGCTCTAGGCTTGAGAAAGCCCAAAGGACATTGCCAAGGCCCTGAGTTCAAGGCTCAGGACTGGCAAAAAAAATTCCATCTGGATTCTTTGAATTTCATTTATTTATTCACTTTTGAAATGTGCTTGATTTTATTTATGTCCCTTTCCTATCTAGAAAAATTGTATCTCAAGGTGGGTAATGGGAAATTCGAACTGCCCTCAGAATTGTTCATATATTCCCTATCATTAATCCCAGGGTTTTATTCCATGTATGTATGGACTACTGACTTCCAAATATATAACTGCAGTTCCTTCTTTAATCAAATCCATTCTATATTTCTTTCTGCTGCACAAATTTGATTCAGGTCTTCATTGGTCTCCAATGACATTTACCTTAATTCAAGAACAGTGTAACAGTGTTTCATGCTCATTTAAAGTTGTTTTACTATCTTTATTTTTCCACTAAGAAAATTGATTCCTAAGGATTCTGACAAAGATTACATGTCACTAGTCAGTGTTTATCTACAATTCAAGCTCACTTCTGAACAAATTACAATTTTGATTACTAATGAATAAAGATCAGGTTTGTTCTTTTTTTGACCCTGGCTATGTTCCACATGTTACTAGTTCACCACATAAAATAAAAATTAGGAAAAACATTAGCTGTTAGTAATAGAATCTTTATAGCTTTAAGATTTCTTTAAGAAACTTTATTTGCTAATGTAAGGTAATCAGAAAGTTAAGTTAAAAATTTTGCAAAGGCATATTAATAGAAAGTTAACAAAGATAATGTATGGTTACTAAAAATATTTGACATTCATCCAAGATGAGTACAGCAGATGTATACAACAAATTGAGAAGAAGAGTCAAGATTTGAATTCACAGTCTCAATCAAATGCTATTTCTTCCCATCTCTCTCTGAAAAATAAAAATGTAGTTAATGGGAATTAAAGAAATAATTTTAGCCCATTTTGATTCACATGCTTATTTAAAAATGTCAAAAAATGTCACACTTCTCCCTAAATATGCCTCAGTGCTGTTTTTTTTTCTTCATATAAAAAGGTGAATTTATTGGGGAAGTAGATGGTGAACTGACCGGCCAGGGACGCCATGCAGACTCAGGAGCTGACACTGTGACCCTGAGCAGTGCTCACGCTGGGTTTTTAAGGGCAAAACCCATGCGGTGGAACCTGGCCACACACAGGCGGCCAAAGGGATAGTTACATACACAGAGGGACCATAGCCAGCTCCAGCCACACGCAGGTAGCCAATAGGGTTACAGCCCAGTGTTTGAATTTACCTATCATCTTAGTTGGAGTTGGCTTACAAATTGGGCAGGTCTCCACACAAAGCAGGCATCCCCTCCACCCAAGCGGATATCCCTCCTCATGAGGGGTGGGGATAAGGTCAAGGTTGCCCATCCCTAGAAGAGCAAAGGTGGCTGGGCTGCTTTACCATTGTTGACCTTCCTCAATGGGGCAGGGAACTCTTAGGCATTCGGGATGGCACCAGTCCCTGCTCCCATGTACAGTGCTGTTTTTAAGTTCATGATTGTGTAGTTATGTAATAATAAAGAATATGAACTGAAAAAGCAATTGATTTCCCCCCATTGTGTCTGTAAGGAAAAGAATACTTGCACAAAATAAAAATACTGAATCTATAAAGGACTAATGTAAATGTATAGTAAGAGAATATTGTAAAGGACATTGTGTCTATTAAAAGAGAAAATGTTATGGCAATGCCTCTATTGGCTGAAATCAGGAAGAAGCGCTGAGACTACAAAAGGAATTCCACCAGCCACCTATGTGAAATTTTTCAGACTGTATAGAGTTCTGAATACTTCCTGTGTTATTTACTTAGGTTACTCAGCAGTAGTAACCACTAAAGCCTGCTTACCATAAGTGTTACAATTGTGTGCCTGCCTGAAGTTTGTGGTCTAATTGCTCAATAATGGTTTCCCTTGAGGTTCAAGAAGTATAAACGAGGCATGTAATAGAAACGAGAGCAGACTTTGTTCTTATGATTAAGTAGCTCTCTTTGATTGCCTTTTATGGTTGAAATATTTTATAAAACATCTGGTTCTCTGGAAGTGGACACCATCTGCTAGAAAAGAGGGAAAGAAAGAGAGCCAAGAAGTTTTCAAAAAAATGTGAATTTTCACTCTCTCAAACTATTACTTCCATATAGTAGTCAGAATTGGATATTTGATTTTTATATATTTTAGTTTATAATGCAGCAGTACACGACCAAGAAATGCTAGGATTAAGCCACCACAAAAAAATGTGTATCTTATAGTTTTGAAGGTGAGAAAGTCTGAGGTGAGACTGATCTGGTTGTTCTCCAGTGACAATCCTCTTTCTGGTTTACAACAGAAAGACAGAGAAAACAACAACGAGCTCTCTCGTGTTAGGAAACTGAGTCATGAGGGCACTAGAATAAAGGTAGAGCAGATAGGAACTCAACAGACCAGATCAACTTTAATGGGAAATTGAAAAGGGACACCATGATAACCTAAGGAGAATCAGGAAACGGGAGGCATGGTGTAGTGGGGACAGGGCTGGTGGAGAGGCTAAATTAGGACCCCAGGAGTGGGCAGATTAAAGGGTATCTGGAGAGTTGCGAGGGGTTTTGAGATGTGGTAGTGTAATGATGGTAATGGTCTGAAATAGAGGAACTCAGGTAACTGACACATGAGCGTTGGAGAAGTGGATTTTCACATTTAGATTCTGAGCAGGAAAATGGGTTGGAGGATTTCAGGAAGGTATGAAATGTGGGCCAAGCCAAGGAGCATGTTGAATTATAAGAACAAAGCAGGTTCCTATCATCTCCTGTCTCTCGTTCTTTCAGATTCCATCTCTAAATACATTGGGTATTATGAATCTAAAATAAGATTTTAGTGGGGACACATATTTAATCCATAGCACCACAATTTTCTCAAAAATATAAAGTGATTTCTTTTCATAGTTACTGTAACTAGAGGATGTCTTTCATTGTCTATTGAACGTTTATTGCATGCCAGGCTTATAATAGATAATGGAGATAGAAGGATAAACATGCACTCTGTTCCTGAAGGGAGTTCACAGATTCTGTCAGGAAGAAGTAGACAACAGCAGTGATAAATGTTGAAAGATGAGTTGGACCCTAGTGTTATGAGGACACAGAGCAAAATGAAAAGAAAAAGAAAAAGAAAAAGAACAACATCGATTAATGAATGAAATATTTCACTTTATGTCATTCTTAACCTGAGTTTAATAATATTGTGCTACACATCAAATCATCAGTAAATGTATACTCCTTAAAATAAACTGAATGTCAACTAAAAAAAAAAGATGAAGGGACTCACAAATGAGGATTCCTTCTCAAGGAATGGTTCATCTTATTCTGCATAATTGACAAAAGTGGCTAAATTTATTTCCCTTAGACCTCCAGTTATGGTTTGTAATTTTACACTAGGCTGATTTTTTAATTAATGTCAGTGTATACTATTAGACACCACGCTCTATGATATCGAGGACAATGTGATTTCCTGACTTCCTTATTTCATTATGTTCTTGTATGGTGTCAGATGGACAGGAGAGTGTCCTTTATATTGTTACGTCTGCCCAGGAGAATAGCCTCTCCCTCCTTCTTCTTTACCTGCCTGAAACCAGGAATCACCTGACTGTGAGTCAGCAAACAACCCCAGACTCTGAGGCCACTTTCTCATCTGCTGAAGTCACTTCCTGAGCCACCTGGTCATTTTCTCCTTCAGACAGTGAGAAGACCCCAGGCTCTGAGATCCCATCCGCATTCCCTGGGTCCCACTTCCCTCCTTTCCCTGGGTAATCCCACACATATCCCTTCCCCCTTTTCTTCTCTTCCCACAAGCCTCCATCTTATGTGGGCTAGCAGTTTGCTCTCCTTTCCCAAATATATGCTTTTTTCATATATTTTTATTGTAATTAATAGAAAGATTACATTATATTCACCAGATAGAAGGTGCATTAATTCACATACATTGATACAATTTCTCATGTCTTGGTCCCCATTTCCCTCCCTCCCACCCCCACCTCTCATCTTGTTTTCCCCTCTTCCCTATCCAATTTCAAATAACCAAATACACATTTATCCAAAATATCAGATAACAAAGTGAGATACTGTAAAAATATGAGATAACCAAGAGACAGCAAAAGAGATGAGAGATAACATAGTACATTAAGGACAACAATTACTCATTATATGGCTTATGTTTCTATATCCTAGAGGTCCTTTCATTTAGTGTCATACTAAATGGCCTTCTGTATTTAGGTTTTGCTGTATTGCAAATCTCTGCTATGAGATTTCAAGGTTTCTACTGATTATGACAAATGAGGAAAACCACTGAGCCTCTGTTCATTTGAGTCTGGCTTACTTAACTTAATATGATTTTTTTCTAAGTCTTTCAATTTCCTAATAAATGGGGCAATGTCATTCTTTCTGACAGCAGCATAGAATTCCATTGTGTACAAATACCACATCTTGTTGATCCACTCATCAACTGAGGGACATCTGGGTTGGTTCCATATCTTTGCTATGGTAAACAGTGCGGCAATGAACATCGTTGTGCTAGTGGATTTAGTATGTCCTTGTTTCTGGATGATTGGGTAAATGCCAAGTAGTGGAACTGCTGGGTCATAGGGCAGCTCAATGTTTAGTCTTTTGAGGCACTGCCATACTGCTTTCCATAGTGGTTGAACAAGTTTGCACTCCTACCAACAGTGTAGTAGTGATCCCTCCTGGCCACATCTCCTCCAGCATCTGTTGTTATTAGTTTTCTTGATCATGGCCATTCTAACTGGAGTGAGGTGGAATCTTAGAGTTGTTTTGATTTGCATTTCTTTTATGACTAGAGACGTTGAGCTTTTCTTCATGTGTCTATAGGCCATTTTTGTTTCTTCTTCAGAGAAGACTCTCTAAGTCTTTGGCCCATCTTTTAATGGGATGGTTGTTTCTTTGGAGATTAGTTTTGGAGTGATTCAATTTTTTGAGCTGTTGATATATTTTAGATATGAGGCCTTTGTCTGTTTTATGGTTGGTGAAGATCTTCTCTCATTCTGTAGGCTTCCTAACTAATTTACTAGCTATATCCTTTGCCATACAAAAGCTCTGCAGTTTAATGCAGTCCCACTTATTCAGCCTTTCTCTGATTTGTTGTGATTCCTGGTTCTTATTAAGACCTGTGCCAAGGAGGTCTAGTGTATCTCTTATTCCTTCTTGTAAAGGTTTCAGTGTGTCAGCTTTTACCTCGAGGTCTTTGATCCATTTGGAGTTAATTCTAGTACAGGGTGACAAAGAAGGTTCAAACTTTAGTTTTCTGCATGTGCTTAACCAGTTCTGCCAGCACAACTTCTTGAAGAGGCTGTCTTTCTTCCATTCTATTTTTTTGGCTCCCTTGTCAAAGATTAGGTAGCCATAGGTCTGTGGTTTAATATCTGGGTCCTCAGTTCTATTCCATTGGTCTTCAGGCCTGTTCTTGTGCCAGTACCAAGCTGTTTTGGTCACAATAGCTCTGTAATACAGTCTAAAGTTTGGTATTGAAATTCTTCCTGGACTGTTCTTTCTGCTCAAATGTATTTTTGCTATACGGGGTCTTTTATTATTCCATATAAAATTTTGAATTGCCTCTTCTATTTCTTTAAAGAATGACATTGGGATATTGATAGGTATTGCATTGAACTTGTAGATAGCCCTTGGCAAGATTGTCATTTTCACGATATTGATTCTTCCAATCCAGGAGCATGAGAGGTTTTTCCATTTCCTCAGTTCTGCTTTAATTTCCTTTCTCATGGTTTTAAAGTTTTCATCAAAAAGGTCCTTTACATTCTTAGTTAAGATAATTCCTAAGTACTTTATTTTCTTTGAGGCTATTGTGAAAGGAGTTGCTTTTCTGATTGTTGCCCCGTTCCTCTCACTGTTGGCACAGAGGAAGGCAGTTGATTTTTGAGGGTTAATTTTATTTTATTTTTTTTTGCTTTATTTTTTTATTGCAATTAGTAAAAGGGTTACATGATATTTGCCAGATAGAAGGTGCATTAATTCACATACATTGATACCCTTTCACATGTCTTGGTACCCATTTCCCTCCCCCCCCAACACACCCCACCCGTCTTGGTTTTCCCCCCTTCCCTATCAAATTTCAAATATTCAAATACAAATAAATTCAATATATCAGATAACAAAGTGAGATACTATACCAATATGAGATAACCAAGGGACAGCAAAGGAGATGAGAGACAACATAGTACATTAAGGACAACAATCATTCATTATATGGCTTTTGTTTCAATATCCTGGAGGTCCTTTCAATTAGCTTCACATTATATGTCCTTATGTATCAAGATTTTGCTCTATTGCAAATCTCTGCTAGGAGAGCCCAAGGTTTCTACTGATTATGACGAATGAGGGAAACCATTGAGCCTAAGTTCCTTTAGGTCTGGCTTACTTCACTTAATATGATTTGTTCTAAGTCTTTCCATTTCCTAACAAATGGGGCAATGTCATTCTTTCTGACAGCAGTATAGAATTCCATTGTGTACAAATACCACAACTTGTTGATCCACTCATCAACTGAGGGACATCTAGGTTGGTTCCATATCTTTGCTATGGTGAATAGTGCTGCAATGAACATTGTTGTGCTAGTGGGTTTAGTATGTCCTTGTTTCTGGGTGGTTGGGTAAATGCCAAGTAGTGGAATTGCTGGGTCATAGGGGAGTTCTATGTTTAGCCTTTTGAGGCACTGCCACACTGCTTTCCATAGTGGTTGGACGAGTTTGCACTCCCACCAACAGTGTAGTAGTGATCCCTCCTGGCCACATCCCCTCCAGCATCTGTTGTCATTCGTTTTCCTGATCCTGGCCATTCTAGCTGGAGTGAGGTGGAATCTTAGAGTTGTTTTGATTTGCATTTCTTTTATGTCCAGAGATGTTGAGCATTTCTTTATGTGTCTATAGGCCATTTTTATTTCTTCTTCAGAGAAGACTCTCTTTAAGTCTTTGGCCCATTTTTTAATGGGATGGTTGTTACTTTGGAGATTAGTTTTGGAGTGATTCAATTTTTTGAGTTGTTGATATATTTTAGATATGAGGCCTTTGTCCGTTGTTTGGTTGGTGAAGATCTTCTCCCACTCTGTAGGCTTCCTGATTAGTTTACTACCTATATCCTTTGCCATACAAAAGCTCTGCAGTTCAATGCAGTCCACTTATCCAGCCTTTCTCTGATTTGTTGTGATCCTTGGTCCTTATTAAGAAAGTTTTGACCTGTGCCAAGGAGGCCTAGTGTATCTCCTATTCCTTCCTGTAGAGTTTTCAGTGTGTCAGCTTTTACCTCCAGGTCTTTGATTCATTTGGAGTTAATTCTAGTGCAAGGTGACAAAGAAGGATCCAGATTTAGTTTTCTGCAGGTGCTTAACCAGTTCTGCCAGCACAACTTGTTGAAGAGGCTGTCTTTCTTCCATTCTATTTTTTTGGCTCCCTTGTCAAAGATTAGGTGGCCATAGGTCTGTGGTTTAATATCTGGGTCCTCAGTTCTATTCCATTGGTCTTCAGGCCTGTTCCTGTGCCAGTACCAAGCTGTTTTGAGAATTATAGCTCTGTAATAGAGTCTAAAGTTTGGAATTGAAATTCCTCCAGCGCTGTTCTTTCTGCTAAGAAGTGTTTTGGCTATACGGGGTCTTCTATTATTCCATATGAAATTTTGGATTGCCTCTTCTATTTCTTTAAAGAATGACATTGGGATGTTGATGGGTATTGCATTGAATTTGTAGATAGCTCTTGGCAAGATTGTCGTTTTCACAATGTTGATTCTTCCAATCCAGGAGCATGGGAGGTTTTCCATTTCCTTAGTTCTGCTTTAATTTCCTTTTTTAGGGTTTTAAAGTTTTCGTCAAAAAGGTCCTTTACATTCTTAGTTAAGCTAATTCCTAGGTACTTTATTTTCCTTGAGGCTATTGTGAAAGGAGTTTCTTTCCTGATTATTGCCTCGTTCCTCTCACTGTTGGCATAAAGGAAGGCAGTTGATTTTTGAGGGTTGATTTTATAGCCTGCTACTCTTCCAAAGCTTTGAATCAGCTCAAGGAGCTTGGGAGTAGAGTCTATAGGATTCTTCAAATACAGAATCATGTCATCTGCAAACAGGGATAGTTTTATTTCCTCTTTCCCTACTTGGATCCCCTTTATGCTTGCTTCTTGCCTTATTGCACTGGCTAGGAATTCTAGTACTATGTTAAAGAGGAGTGGAGAGAGTGGGCATCCTTGTCTCATTCCTGATTTTAGAGGGAATGGCTTTAGATTTTCACCATTAAGTGTAATACTAGCAGTAGGTTTCTCATACACAGCCTTTATTACATTGAGGAATGTTCCATGGATTCCTAGTTTCTCCAGAGCTTTTAACATAAAGGGGTGTTGGATCTTGTCAAATGCCTTTTCCGCATCTATTGAGACAATCATGTGATTTTTGTCCTTGCTCCTGTTGATGTGTTGAATTATATTAATTGATTTGTGTATGTTGAACCAGCTTTGCCTCCCTGTGATGAATCCAGTTTGATCATAGTGTATAATTTTTTTTGATGAGTTGTTGTAGACGGTTGGCCAGTATTTTGTTGAGAAGTTTTGCATCGATGTTCATCAAAGATATAGGTCTATAGTTCTCTTTCTTTGATGAATCTCTGTCTGGTTTGGGGATGAGGGTTATACTGGCTTCATAGAATGAGTTTGGTAAGGAACCTTCATTTTCAATTTCGTGAAGAGCTTGAGGAGTATTGGTGTGAGCTCTGCTTTGAAGACCTTATAGAATTCAGCTGTGAATCCATCTGGCCCTGGGCTTTTCTTAGGTGGAAGTTCTCTAATTGCCATTTCTATTTCAGAGCTTGAATTAGGCCTGTTGAGTTGGCTTAGTTCTTCTTGGTTCAGTGTGGGTATGTTAATATTGGCTAGGAATTCATCCATTTCATCTAGATTCTCAAATTTGTTGGCATAAAGGTTTGAGAAGTATTCCCTCATGATATTCTGGATCTTGGTAATTTCTGTCGTGATATTACCATTTTCATCTGCGATTTTGTTTATTTCGATATGCTCTCTTCTTTTTTTGGTAAGATTTGCTAAGGGCTTGTCAATTTTGTTAATTCTTTCAAAGAACCTACTCCTTGTTTTGTTGATTCTTTCTATAGATTTTTTGGATTCCAAATCATTTAATTCTGCTTTGATTTTAATTATTTGCTTTCTTCTACTGGAATTAAGGTTGGTTTGTTGCTCTTTTTCCAGGAGCTTAAGGTGGGACATTAACTTGTTGGTTTGCAATTTTTCCAACTTGTTGTTTTAGGCACTCAGCGCTATAAATTTTCCTCTGAGTACTGCCTTTGCTGTGTCCCAAAGGAGTTGGTATTTTGTGTGCTCCTTACTGTTAAATTTCATAAACTGTTGGATTTCTGTTCTGATCTCTTCGATGACCCATTGGTGACTCAACAATGTGTTGTTCAGTCTCCATGAGTTACAGGGTTTTCGTTGGTGGAGATGTGTGTTCAGTTCCAGTTTGATGCCTTTGTGGTCTGAGAGTGTGCATGGAATAATTTCTGTGTTTCTGAATCTGTCCAGGTTTGTTTTATGGCCTAAGATGTCATCTATTTTGGAAAATGTTCCATGTGCTTCTGAGAAAAACGTATATTGTGTTGTTGCTGGGTGGAATATTCTGCAGATGTCTGTTAGATCTAGTTGGTCTATATAGTTGTTCAGTTCTAAGGTTTCTCTGTTGAGTTTTTGCCTTGTTGATGTGTCCATAGTGAAAGTGGTGTGTTAAAGTCACCGACAATCACTGTATTTCAATCTATGTATGGTTTCAGTGTAAGTAAAATTTGCTTGATGAAGTTTGGAGCTCCGGGATTGGGTGTGTAAATATTTAGGATCGTTATGTCTTCCTGGAGGAAAGATCCCTTTAGTAGTATGTAGTAACCTTCTTTGTCTTTTCTTACTAATTTTAGTTTGAAGTCTATTTTATCTGATATGAGGATGGCAACTCCAGCCTGTTTATGGGGGCCGTTAGCTTGATAGAGTTTATTCCAACCTCTCACTTTGAAAAGATAATTGTTTTTTGGGTAAGATGTGTCTCTCGAAGACAGCAGAACGATGGCTCTTGCTTTTTGATCCAACTAGACAGCCTATGCCGTTTAATTGGAGAGTTGAGTCCATGGATATTGAGAGTTAGGATTGAGAGATATTTATTAGGTCCTACCATTTTTAAAAGCTTTTATTTGGGCCTGTGTCTTGACAGTTCTTGTGGTCCTTAGGTGGTATGCTGTTTAGGTGCCATTTCTTTCCCTATATTGCATTTATTTTGGTTTTCTATGTATAGAACATCTTTGAGAATTCTCTGTAGTATTGATTTTGTTGCGACATATTGTTGCAGCTTTTCCCTGGAATGGAATGTTTTTATTGTTCCCTCAGTTATGAATGAGAGCTTAGCTGGGTACAGTATTCTTGGTTGGTAGTTATTTGACTTAAGGGCATGACATATATGCTTCCAGTCACTTCTTGCTTGCATGGTCTCTGCTGAGTAATCTGGGGTTATTCTGATTGGTTTTCCTTTATAGGTTACTGAACCCTTTTCCCTGGCTGCCTTTAGGATCCTTTTCTTGGTTTCTACTGATCCAGTTCAGATTACGATGTGGCAGTGAGATGTTCTTTTCTGGTCAGGTCTGTTTGGGGTTCTAAAAGCTTCTTGTATCTGGATGGGTCTGCCCTTCTGGATATTTGGGAAATTCTCTGAGATGATTCCCTGAAGTATATTTCCAATACCATTGACCTCTTTCTCCAGACCCTCCTCAATACCAATTAGCCTTAAATTAGGCTTCCTAATTGTATCTTGGACCTCCTGAAGCGCTCTCTCATTTTTCCTAGATTTGGATTGACTCATTTTCTGTTCTTTCTCTATAATAACTAAATTATCTTCAGCCCCGGAAATTCTCTCCTCTGCATTGTCTAACCTGCTATCAAAGCTATCTACTTTATTTTTCATCTCCCTTGCTACTAATTGCTCATTTTTGATGCCTTGCATCTCTTCTTTTAGATCATGTATGGATTTCTTTAGCTCCTTGATTTCCATTTGAGTGGTTAGCTCAGTAGCTTTATTTTCTTTGAACATTTGCTGGAGTTCGGTCACCTTTTTATTTGTGGATTCTATGAATTCATCCATCTTTCTTTGAACAGCCTTTATTATGGCTTCCTTTATGGCTTCTTTTTTTTCACTTATCACCTTGTTTATGGTTTCCTCTTGTTCAGCTATGGCTTCCTCCCTTATCTCTTTCTTTATATTTTCACATTTTTCATTAATGATGTTTATCAATTGCATTTGTACAGCACTCGGAAGACTCTCCTCTAGGTTTGCCAGTGACTGTTCCATTGGTTGTTTACATTGGGTGAGGGTGGTGGGAGATGTTGTTTCTTGATTTGACATTTTTCTTGAGTTTCTTGTTCTGCCCATTTGAAAATGGGAGCAAGATTAATACTAAACACGATTATAGTTTTTCAGATATAACCAACCTAGACCTCTGTAGCTGGCAGACTCTAGATGTTCACAAGTTTTGATTGGTGTTATCACTCTTTCTTTTTGTGCAGTTACCGACTAGTCTAATTATTCACTGATAAGTGATTTATATCCAAAACAATAAGCCTATCAATCCAATCTCTATTGTCTTTAAGTCCCTCTGAGCCTAGAGAATAATTAAACACCTAGATATACAATGTTGCTCAACAGCCATCAAGTGTAGATCCATGCAGTATAAGGGTTGAAAGAGGAGCAGAGGTCCAGAGATAGAAAAATAGAATGAGAGAGGTCAGGGAGTAAGTAGGTAGAGTATTTGAGTACAAAGTTTGGAAAGTATTAGAATAAAACTTATGTGTTGCTGCGCGACTAGCTCTTAGCCCAACCAGTGGCCTCACAGTGGACCATGGGGTGGATCTGCGAGCTTCCGTCTGAGCGCTGTTGGCGCTCAGCACGTTTTCCTGTGCTGCTTCCAGGGGCGGCCCCAAGCCAAGGGTCTGGGGATTGAGAGTTTCAGGAGCTCTCAGCAGGACCAGCAGGAGGCCCCTCTGTTCCCAGGGGCGGGGCCCAGCTGGAGACATGGGCTCCAAGGGCGGAGCCGCGCCTTTTTGGTTCTCAGAAGGGGAGATTGGCTGCTTGTTGGCCCTTCAGATCCCTGCTGTGTTTCCACTGCTTTGTCAGAGTCTGTGACTGTGGGGGGGGGGCCCTCGGTGGTGCCTTGCTCAGCATTCCCAGCTGGAGGATGCCCCGCTCAAGAATTGAGGGGGGGGTAGATGCTGGCTCCTATTTTCCCGCACCCCCTACCCACTGTTGTAAGGCAGGGTCTCAAAGCCCTCCACTCTCCAGATCCAGTGGCCTGGGTGAGGAGCCTGGTGGGCGGGTGGGAGCTGGGACAGCTCTGCCTCCCCTGGTGGGGTGCTGAGTCTTAGGGTCCGCCTGCTTGTCAGTCTCCAGTCAGAGGGCTGGGGGTTGAGCCCGTTGGGCGGGTGGGAGTTGGGACAGCCCCGCCTCCCTTGGTGGGGTGCTGGGTCTTATGGGTAGCCGCCTGTCAATCTCCAGTCAATGGCCTGAGGGAGGGGGCTGTTGAGGGAAGGGACAGGATTCTAAATTCCTTGCCCGAGGGTTAATTTTATACCCTGCTACCTTTCCAAAGTTTTGAATCAGCTCAAGGAGCTTGGGAGTAGAGTCTATAGGATTCTTTAAGTACAGAATCATGTCATCTGCAAAGAGGGATAGTTTTACTTCCTCTTTCCCTATTTGGATCCCCTTTATGCTTGCTTCTTGCCTTATTGCTCTGTCTAGAAATTCTAATACTATGTTAAAGAGGAGTGGAGAGAGTGGTCATCCTTGTCTCGTTCCTGATTTTAGAGGGAGTGGCTTTAGCTTTTTGGTATTAAGTATTACACTAGCTGTAGGGTTGTGAAACACAGCCTTTATTATACTGAGGAATGTTCCATGGATTCCTAGTTTCTCCAGAGCTTTTAACATAAAGGGGTGTTGGATCTTGTCAAATGCCTTTTCTGCATCTATTGAGACAATCATGTGATTCTTGTCCTTGCTCCTGTTGATGTGTTGAATTATATTAATTGATTTGCGTATGTTGAACCAGCTTTGCCTCCCTGAGATGAATCCTGTTTGATCATAGTGTATAATTTTTTTGGTGAGTTGTTGTAGATGGTTGGCCAGTATTTTGTTGAGAAGTTTTGCATCGATGTTCATCAAAGAAATGGGTGTATAGTTCTCTTTCTTTGATGAATCTCTGTCTTGTTTGAGGATGAGGGTTATACTGGCTTCATAGAATGAGTTTGGTAAAGAGCCTTCATTTTCAATTTCGTTGAAGAGCTAGAGGAGAATTGGTGTGAGCTCTGCTTTGAAGACCTTATAGAATTCAGCTGTGAATCCATCTGACCCTGAGCTTTTCTTAGGTGGAAGTTCTCTTATTGACATTTCTATTTCAGTGATTGAAATAGGCCTGTTTAGTTGGGTTAGTTCTTCTTGATTCCATGTGGGTATGTTAATATTGGCTAGGAATTCGTCCATTTCTTCTAGATTCTCAAATTTGTTGATATAAAGGTTTGAGAAGTATTCCCTCATGATGATCTGGATCTTGGTAATTTCTGTCGTGATATTACCATTTTCGTCTGTGATTTTGTTTATTTCGTTATGCTGCCTTCTTTTTTCCATATGATTTGCTAGGGTCTGTCAATTTTGTTAATTTTTTCAAAGAATGAACTCCTTGTTTTGTTTTTTTGGACTCCAATTCATTTGATTCTCCTTTGATTTTAATAATTATTTCCTTCTACTGGGATTAGGGTTGGTGACACATTAAATTGTTGGTTTGTGATTTTTCCAATTTGTAATTGTAGGCACTCAGAGCTATAAACTTTCTTCCAACTTCTCACTTTCAAAAAATGTGTTTTTGGGTAAGATGTGTCTCTTGAAGACAGCAGAACAATGGATCTTGCTTTTTGATCCATCTCGATAGTCTATGTCATTTAATTGGAGAGTTAAGTCCATTGATATTGAGAGTCAGGATTGAGAAATATTTATTAGTTCCTGCCATTTTTCAAAGCTTTCATTAGGGCCTGTGTCTTGACAGTTCTTGTAGTACTTAGATGGTATGAGTTTTAGGTGCCATTTCTTTCTCTGTATTACATTTTTGTTGGTTTTCTATGTATATGTGAAGATTTGATTGAGAGCTCTGGTGTTGGCAATTACAATAAGAATGATTACTGAATAAAAATACCCTCTGCATGGAATTAAAAGCTACAATTGCTTTGGCCGGGTCTTTGCCAGCAGTCAAGATTGCGCTGCTCTCAGCTGGAGGGGGAGGGGCTCCCTCCCAATGCGGATCCACAAGCAGAAATGGAAACTTCTTCTAGGAGCTACTCACAAATTGCTGGATTCTTCTGCTCTTGAAGCTGGCAGGTCCGGGCATGGCCCAGTGTCGCCTCTGGGCTCGCGCAGGCTCTGCGTGGCTCTGTCTGCAGCTGGAGGGTCTGAGCCCCCGAGAAGCGCTGTCTGCTCTGCCGCTGCTGGTGGGGCTCCAAGCTGTCTTCTTGCACTGGTATTCTGCCTTTTTCCTCTCTGACTGAGATCTCTGTGGCACTAAAGCTTACTTAGGATCAATTTTTGGTAAGGAACTGTCCCCTACGTGGGACTTGAATCTTGGCGGGAGCTCAGAACGACTCACTCTGAACCGCCGCCATCTTCTGCTGATCTTCCTAATCACCCCAAATATCCAAATATACTCTTTTGTGTCTGGACTATGTGGCAGTCTCCTTTTGACGAGCCTTACATGAACCTTCTGTGAATATGAAATATTCACTTTGCAAAATCTGTTTTGGTAGTATCTTTACAGCTTACCACTATATACTCCATGACAGATCTCTGACTCCCAAAGATATGACTAACAGAAGTATGTACATAGGTTCCTCTAAGAGTGACCCTGTTAGTACTATTTAGTAATTCCTTTTGAATATTAGGCTCATACTGGCCATACTGGAGTAGTAAAGTTGTGGTGTGCTTACTTAGCTTTGACAATAATGGGACATGCAGAAACATGGACCTATTTTACAAATATAATGTGAAGCCATGAGGCTACCCAAACATGAAACTATGGGAACAAAGAGAAAGTTTTAACAGCATTCCCCAAAGGATTTTAGAGGTGTGGAGAGTGATTTCCTTTAGCAGAAGGAATGTGGGATGGCAATGGGATTAGGTTGGCAGTGCAGGAGCATGAATGATTTTTCACTATTTCTTTGTCAAAAAAACCCCCAAAACCATTGACTGAGAAAGCAACAGCTTGGAGTGCCTTTTCATGCTTCATACTAATTGGAAAGGGCCAGTGGAGAAGAGAGAAAGGAGGAATCTGAAGAGATGTCATTCTGAGGGGGCCAGTGGGAATGAGGCAGGTTAGTGTTCAGCAGAGAGGGTTCTTCTGGGCAGCAAGATGGTGGGACACGTTAACCGTGTGGTAGAAAATATTTATACTCAGGTTAGGTTCCTTCTGTTCCTAGAGTCTTTAACACTCATTTAAGAGAAACATTTTTGATTAGTTAAAATTTGTCACAAGGATTCCAAGAAAGAAAAAGAGAGAGGGAATAGAGGGAGGGAGGGAGGAAGGGAAGAAGGAAGGAAGGAAGAAAAACTGCTTTCATTTGAAGTTTTTTGGAAGGGTTGCAACTACTTCTGAAAGGGGTTACTGAGAGTATTCTTCTTAGGCCACCTTTATAGTGATCAGCAATTAAAACAGATTTTCTTTTTCTCTTCCTCATGTTTATGTGAAGATTTGATTGAGAGTTCTGGTGTTGGCAATTACAATAAGATTGATTACTGAATAAAAATACCCTCTGCATGGAATTAAAAGCTAATAAGGCTCTAATGCATACTAGAAATTTATGTTCTAATGACTTGATTATCTCCTTTGTTGAGGAAGAGCCTTATGCCTCATTTATTCCCACCACTGCCCAGATATTGCTTAGAACTCAGCCTCTGTCACATCGGAATTGTCCTTTTGCCAACTCCAATTTTTCCCTTAGCTGGAGCTATGGAGGCTTTCTATTTTAGAGTTGAGTCCAAAGAGGCTGATTTCTTTGGAACAACCATACAGAATATATAAGAACAAGTTTTGTAGAGGAACTGAAAGTAACTCTTAAGAATCAGAATTTTGTAATCAGTCAGGAGTTTGGAAAAATTCAAACGTGTTCTAGCCCTGCATGTGACCATAGTGCTCTGCAAATGTCCTTTCTTTAAGGGCTTTCCAGGTAATCTTTCTTTCTGACAGCTCTCTGTTGACTGGTGGAGGGTAAAATTGTACAGATGGTTTTACAGAGCCTCAGAAATTAAGTAAATCATTGATGATTATGATGATGAAAGGAAAAAATTGAAACCTAGCTTATGCAATTGTCCTAGCTTCAAGATATGTTCAATAACCACATAAACTCCCTTCCTTTCTTCCTCCCACCCTCTTTACCTCCCTCCTTCCCTCCTTGCCTCCTTCCTTCCTTCCTTTCTTCCTTCCTACCTTCCTTCCTTCTTTTCTTCCCCATCCCCTCTCCTTTCTTCTTCTCTTCCTTCTATTTTTTTTTTTTATTGCCAGTCCTGGGCTTGGGCTCAGGGCCTGAGCACTGTCCTTGGATTTTCTCAAAGCTAGAGCTCTACCACTGGAGCCACAACACCACTTCTGGCTTTTTCTCTATGTATGGAATTGAACCCAGGTCTTTGTGCATGCTAAGCAAACACTCTACCACTAGGCCAAACTCCTGGCCCCTTCTTTTTTCTTTTTTATCTCCTCCTTTTCTTTCTCCTCTTTCTCTTCCTCCTCCTCCCTCATTCTCCTCCTCCCTCATTCTCCTTCCTCTTTCCCATTTTCTGATCCCTCTTTCTCTCTTTTCCTCTCCCTTCCCATCTACCTTTCTACCTCTCTTTCTTCTATTACTACAATAACTTCTTTTGCTTTCTGATTACCTTATGTAATCAAAGATACCTAGTAATATGTATTTCCAAGAAAGTTCTACCCAAATATTATGTGTACTTTAAGTTGTATGTTAATGCTTCTAATATGACTTCAAACATTTTTCTTTGGCAAACATTTAACATTTGCCTGAATTCTCCTATTAATTTCTAAGGGTACCTGTTTTGTCATGTGTTCTTTGCTGATATTTCCAACATGACTAAGCCTTTCTGAAAAGAAAGAACTATCATACTTGTGATTTATAAGTACATGATATATATTTTTATCTACTCACACCATTAAAAAAGTATAAACACAAGAATATTATCAATATTTAAAATAGATGCCTTAAATTACATTTCACCAATTGTTTTTTTGTGGGTCAGGTCAAGGCTATTGCCCTACCACTGGACCTGGGCGTTGTCTTTTAGCTCTTCAGCTCACTCCCAGCCTCAGTCCCACTTATTGTTTTTTTGAATGGTTAATTGGAGATAAGAGTCTCATGTTCTTTAATACCAAGGCTGGATTTGAACCTCAATCCTCAGATCTCAGCCTCCTGAGTAGCTAGGATTACAGGTGTGAGCCGCTGTGCCTGGCTTCAATAATTTTTTTAAAAGACATTTGTATATAGAAAGTCAGTCCTTGGTTGGGCATAAAACAAAATAAAGTATAAAGTATTGTTAGATCAAGACTCATCTTTCTTCAGAATGATGAAATGAAAAGGTCAATAAGAAGTGATAAAGAGCTTGACTATTTTGGTGTAGGAATATTCTTGTTCTTAATTGTTTGTATTACAGTAACAATTATCTATTTTATGTACCAGAAGTTAGTTTTGTGACTTCAGAGTGATGGAACTCATTTTACAACTATCTTGATGGGGTGGTTTTAAAACCAAGTATCTTTAATGGAATTTTGGCATTTCATTTGGGCTTTCTCTTTCTTTTTCAAAACTAAGAAAACATCACGGAAACTAGCCATCTATAAAAGTAATTTGTTATAATGACAGGTGACACTTGTTTGTGATTATACCAGTCTTTCCCATGAATAAAATATATTGCTTAGCACACCAAAAATCAATACTCAAGAGAAATTTCTGCTTTTATAAATGGGATTTTCCCTTATAATACTGCTCTTTAGCAAGTGGGAAACTATTTTTTTAAATTTTGACTTTCTTAGGAAGCTCATAAATGATCAGGATTGTGCTAGGCTGCACTCAGTTAATTGTTCATGTTTACTAAAATATTAGGGAATTCATCAATTCAGTGATCACAAAATGCAACCATTATTCAATCCTGCCATCACAACAAAGGTATTTTCTAAGGCCATAAGTAAGATTGGACCAGAACAGAGAGTCAATCTAATGTCTCCAGGCAAACGATGATGACAGATGCTAGGTTGATACCTAATAATGCCTGAGATGCTGAGATATTGAGACTAATCACTAGTATATAAAACTCATCAGAATATGACCTAACTGGCTTGTTTTATTTCACTTATTGATTTTTATTTCCCTGTGATTATCTCCTTTATGCCCTACAATTGATTTCATTATTTCACTTTTTGAGATACTGTGTTGCTGTAGAGCCTGGGCTGTCCTGGAACTCATTATATAGCCCAGGATATATAGCCCATACTCAGTTTGCTTATTCACTCTTATTCTACACTCCCACTTAAAAATAATCTTCTCTTACAGTCACTTGTTATTTTTCTTTGCAAACTTTATCAGTGGTTGTGGTTCAAAGTAGTACTTTCTCTTCCCTTGACTTTCCCACAGTATAGACATAGTTCTCTTTCTCTTTTTCTGTGTGTGTGTGTGTGTGTGTGTGTGTGTGTGTGTGTGTGTATACATACATGCAAGTCCTGGAGCTCAAACTCAGGGCCTGGACACTGTCCTTAAGCTTTTTTGCTCCTAGTTGTGTTTTACCTCTTGAGCCACTACTTGACTTCCAGCTTTTATTATTTTATATTTTGGGGGGCTTGAACTCTGGGCCTAGGCCCTGTCCCTGAGCTCCTCAGCTCAAGGCTACCGCCCTACCCCTGGAGCCACAGAAACACTTTCAGTTTTCTAGTGGTTAATTGGAGATAGGAGTCTCATAGACTTTAATGCCCAGACTGGCTTTGAACTGAGATTATCAGATCTCAGCCTCCTTAGTTGCTAAGATTACAGGCTTAAGCCACCACACCAGGCTGACTTCCAGCTTTTTAACTGTTTATTTGGGGATAAGAGTCTCATTTTTATATATTTTAATATTTACAGAGGACATGATTTTTACATATATATTTATGTATGCATATTTTTTAGAATAAGAGTTTAACAAGTTTCCTAAATACCTTTCCTAAGTACCTGCTGTTAGGGTTGAATTCAGGGCCTAGGCACTGTCCCTCAACAATTTTGTTCAAGGCTAGTGCTCTACTGCCTCATTTCTGGTTTTCTGGTGGTTAACTGGAGATAATTCTGACCAGGGTAACTTGAGCTGAGATCCTTAGATCTCAGCCTCCTGAATAGCTATGATTACAGGTATAAGCTACTAACTCTAAATACCAATTTATGCACAAAACCACAATAAATTCTCATAGCAGGAACAATTAGTCAGAGAATGTCACCATTTAAATAAGGTTGAAAGTATTAAATAGTCATTATAGAACTCTATAGGATTAAAACAAACCGATTGAGTTTCTTGCTGTATCTTCTAAAATCATTAAGATTCATAGGAAGAAAACACATGCATATACACAAAAAAATCGATACCTGAAGTTCCATCTATACATAGATAGGAAATAGACAGCGGTGTGAATTAGGATTTTTTTTTTTGCCAGTCCTGGGCTTGAGCTCAGGGCTTGGGCACTGTCCTTGGACTTTCTCAAGGCTAGCACTCTACCACTTGAGCCTCGCACCACTTCCGGCTTTTTGCTATGTATGTGGGGTACCGAGGAATCGAACCCGGGTCTTCGTGCATGCTAGGCAAGCACTCTATCACTAGGCCAAACTCCCAGCCCACTAGCATTCTTTTTTTTTTTTTAAATCAGAAACCAAATGGCTTGTTATTGTTTTTTTTTTGTATTTAGGCAGTATCTTTTTTTCATATATTTTTATTGTAATTAATAGAAGGGTTACATGATATTTGCCAGATAGAAGGTGCATTAATTCACATACATTGATACCCTTTCACATGCCTTGGTCCCCATTTGCCTCCCCCCACCCCCATTCCTCATCTTGTTTTCCCCCTTCCCTATCCAATTTCAAATAACCAAATACAAATATATCCGATATATAAGATAACAAAGTGAGATACTGTAACAATATGAGATAACTAGCATTCATTTTTAAGTGAGAGGAAAAGTATCTAAAATCAGAAGTCTTCTCCTAGTCAATGCCAGAGTTAGGTTAGGACTGAAGAAGAAGAGAAGGAAAGCCCATCACTAAAGAGGTGGAGCACAGATGAAGTCACCCGTGAATAAAATTTCTCTCTCTCAGAATAGAATTGAGCTTAGCCCCGGTGTTGAGTGTGAGCTTCTGGGAAGTTAATATTAAAAAGTCAAACATGCAAAGACAACAATTTGTGGTAATGGGAGAGAAATTGAATAGTAAAAGACAATAAGAACTCTAGCCAGAGAGAAAAATTTAACTTCCTTGAATAAAAGACTAGTAGTGAATAAGAAATACCTTCAAAACACCCTAAACCCAGTCTTAGTATATTGAGAAAAGACTGAGTTTGAACTAAGGTTATATTCATCTTTAGACACTTCACTTCAACATCTTCTCATGAAGAAAAATAACGGCTACTTATGGTTTAGGAAAATCCAAAACATTTCAAGATAAAAAGAGCATGTCAAACAACACCCACAGGAAAGCTAATTCAAGAAAGAAATGAGGTAGAAATCAAAAATTTTCACAAGGTAAAACATTTTACACCTCCCACATCATCTGGAAAACAACAAAGACCAGGAGAGTTGAAATACATCTCAATACTCAATAGATAGATAAATTTAAATTTTTTTCACCCATGAAAGAAGACTTTGAACTCAAAATTCAGAGATAAACTTAAGAGGGAAATGAGCAACATACACATGCACACACATAATGAAAAAGAAGGGAAGACATGAGAACCCTGATAAATGATGGAGGAAACATGGAAGTAAAACATGCTAGAAATGTATGCAAGAGAGCCTAGCTAGATGGGCTGGGAGGATGGGGAAAGATAGAAATAGTTCAGCATCAGAACCAAATACAAAAATTAAACATAATAGAAAATATTAAATGCAGAAGATAGGCAAAGAAATCTAACATTCCCATAACTGTAGTTCTCAGAGGAGTAAACAGAAAATAATAAAATAGAACTAGTTAAAACTATAATTTAATAAAACTGATGACAATTTAAAAATCAACTTCATCTTTTAAATTATTATTTTCATTATTAACAAACCATTAATTGCTTAAAATGGCCAGAGAAATTTAAATTTAAATCTTTAGGGATCTCAAATATTTAAAATTTAAGTATAAATTACATTTTCATATTTACAAAGAGAATAAGACAAGAAAATAAGACAATATAGGAATAATGTACTTAGACACAGTCATCTTTCTTTTTAAAATTTTACATTTAACAGGTTTCATCATGACATTTTTATACAGGTGCATAATGTACTCTGATCAAATGAATTTCTTCATTATCCTCTTCTTACCTCTCTATCTGATCTTCTTCATCCCAAAGAGTTCCTGTTCCTCTTATACTTTCTCTTTTAAAAAATGATATAGATTCTTTTAAAAATCATTTTTGTAAGTATTTTGAGTGGGCATTTATTTGTGGACAAATTTGCTAATGGGAGACATCGCTAATTATATCTACGGAATAAATTTGTTAAGAAAAGGAGGATTCATTTGAATAACAAATGACCAAGGTCATCCAACATCTAGTTAATTCTTTCTAGTAATTTTTGTAACCAGACACCTCAGAAACCTATATTTATGCAATTTAAATTCTGATTGTAATTTAGGCTTTACCAATCAAATGAACAGATGGAATAATGAATTAAAAAATGGGGGTCAGGGGCTGGGAGTTTGGCTTAGTGGTAGAGTGCTTGCCTAGCATGCACGAAGACCCGGGTTCGATTCCTTGGTACCATATACTTAGAAAAAGCCAGAAGTGGTGCTGAGGCTCAAGTGGTAGAGTTCTAGCCTTGAGAAAGTCCAAGGACGGTCCTCAGGCCCTGAGCTTAAGCCCAGGACTGGCAAAAAAAAAAAATGGGGGTCAGGAGTTTGGCCTAGTGGTAGAGTGCTTGCCTAGCATGCACGAAGACCCAGGTTCAATTCCTTGGTACCACATACATAGCAATAAGCAGGAAGTCGTGCTGAGGCTCAAGTGGTAGAGTGCTAGCCTTGAGAAAGTCCAAGGACAGTGCTCAAGCACTGAGACCAGGACTGGCAAAAAAAAAAAATAACTAAAAAATAAAGAAATTACAAGCAGCTGAGACATGCACAACTTTGTAAGACATAAAGGAAATACAAATCAAAACATCATTGAGATGACTGTCAACAAGAAAACAATAAAAAATGCTGTTTAAAAATCTGGAGTAAAAGATGCCCTCTCTATACTTACTGTTCACAAAGTAAATTAGTATAGCCACTGTGGAAATCAGAATGGAATGTCCTTATAAAAAATAACCTAAGAGAGAGCAACCATCTGATCCTGCTATACCATCCCTGCCCATTTACCTGAATGAGTGTAAATTAGCAAGAGAGCCAGGATAATAAGTACACACTCACTGAATTATTTGATAAGTATGTATTAAAATAGTACAAGAACCCTGTAGAAATTGTTTCAAGAGAGGGAAGATGATAAGAAGGGAAGATAAAGGGAATGGCTTTGTTTTGATACATTGGATGTATATGCAGAAACATCACAATGAAATTCTTTTATATAACTAAATTTTGTTAATGAAAACTAGTTGAGAGCTGAGTGCCAGTGGCTCATGCTTTTATAATCCTAGCTACTCAGGAAGCTGAGATCTGAAGATAATGATTCAAAATTAGTCTGGGGAGAAAATTCAAAAGTGGAGTTGTGAATCACGTGATAGAATTAACTTTGGGCAAAGAAGCTAAGGGACAGCACCAGTACCCTGATTTCAAATCCCAGTACCAGTACACACACACACATACACACACACACGAAACAAAAATAAGGAAAAACCTTGATCTGAGGGATAAACAATGATGTGCTGATAAGGTTCTAACACAAATGGTATGAGCTAACCTCATGTTTTGAAGCAGCTTCTCAGATCCAGGCAAAAACCACAGTTTGGGGATGTTCTAAAATACAATCTTGGAGCATATGAATACTTTATAGAGAGTTATTCTGCATGAAACAAAGCCCTGGCTGATAAAATATCCTGGGTAAAATACCTTGAAAGTTCCATGTATGTTTCTGTGAAGTTCTCAAGCCAACAGATTCATTATAGAACACCCTGAACTATTAAAATCACCATTGGCTAGCAGCCTTCAACATGCTGACTAAATAAGCTGGCGGCTCACCCTCTAGTTCTCCTTGGTAAGGCCATTAGAGAATTCTAAATCCATCATTCTCATCCGTTCTTGATTCTATCTCTTTTTTTAAAACTACTTTTCAATGATTGCAGCAGTTACCGACGTATTGATCAAATGAAGTCATTTCCATTGATTTTGCAGCCTGCATTATACAGAGCTAGACAGAGCTAGACTCAACCATTTTGACATTTCAGTCATCTGAGTCATCTCAGGGAAAGACAGGGTCATCTCTATTCATACATTTCTTTGTCCTGTGGCTTTGCAGTATGATAGAGGAGCAAGGAGTTTTGCTCTTACTCTTTTCTGGGGAGGGTGAGTTTTTGGAAAGACCTCTCAGATTCTATTCTATTTTATTCTTTTTTTTTTACTAAAAAAATTGATTTATTCTGAAGATTTTACCAAAGGAATATTTTATGTGACATTACCCCAGGGTAAAGTAAAATCGTTAAAAGATATGCCCCAAATTGACATTTTAAAAAAGTACACTATCACACAAACAGCAGACAATCTATATATCTTTTCACATTGATGATTCACGGCACTTCTATACAATAAAAATTAGATGGCAATTATATGTTTATTTACAAGAAAGCATTAGTCTAATTGAGAAGACAAATTCAACAATACAGCATTTTTAATAACCAGAAAGCAACAATTTCTCAGATAATTTTTTAACTCAAGTCATCATGACTTTTGTATTGTAAGTGATAGCTAGTATTTAATATAATTTAAGAGAATATACTTCCACTGAATAGAAAAACTTCATCACATCAAAACAATATCTGCGTATTCATAGGAGTCTACCTTCAGGCAGAGATAAGAGCTCCTTCTCTTACAAACTGTTCCAACAATAGAAACATATCCATGAACACCAAAAGAGTGTGAATAAGTATATCAAATAAAAGAATGTTCACTCTGAACAAACAGTTCAGATGAATGGTATACTTGCTTGACTACAAAGTGACTTGATCTTTTATAGTCTGGGTTACAGTTACATTGGTCAGGAAGTAGATGTATCACTTCTCACACATTGATACCCCTTCTCATGTTTTTGTCTCCATTTCCCTCCCCCCACCCTCTCCCAGTCATCTTGTTTTCTCCCTTTCCCTTTCCTATTTCAAATAAACAAATATACCTATATACAATATACCAGGTAACAAAGTCAGACACAATAACAATATGTGATTAAACATAAGGGCAAAAAAGGGAAGAAAAATAACATAGTACATTAAGAACAACAATCTATTTTATTCTTTTAGTAAGACGGTAGTTTATCTGGGCTAAGGCCTGACAGAGAGCTACAGTTTGATTATAGTAGCATGCATAAGTTAAGCCTAGAAAATGAAATAACCATTCCTGTAGGCTTCAAGGCAGTTTGAATATAGCACTATGCATAGGTGAAGCCTAGAAAATGAAATAATCATTCCTGTTGGTGTCAAGGCAATAAGAGTTATAAGATGCAGAGGAGAAAGTGATAGGTTTTTGTCATGTTTGGAGCAAAAGTGGAAGTTCATTTAAGAATGGAAAGTTAAATATTTAAAAAGAACCATGGCTGTTGGTACTCTAAGGGCACATTTATTTTGCCTCATACCACTGTGCTTTATTCAATGAAATATCTTCCCCAAAATTCACGCAGCTGGCATTCCTCCTCTCTCAGAGGCAGTATTGAATAATAATAATTAAATGTGAGTTCTGGAGATACTTCCTCAAAATCTTAATTTTATCCATCTGTGCCTTATCATACAAGATTCATAACTTCACTGTCAGGTCATTTGTGTTCTCCAGAAAGTTATATATTCAATATCTGTAGCTATAAAAGATATGTAAATCAAAATGACATTGAGATTTTACCTCCTCTTAGTCAGAACACAGATGAAAATACTGGAGTAGATGAAGAAAAAAGGGACCCTTATTCAGTAACAGTGGGGCTGTAAATTAGTGCAGCCACTACTTACTTTCTTACAAAAATAGAACTATGATATAATCTGATGTTACCACTCTTGGGCATATATCTGAAAAAATGTATCAGGATACTATAGAGACACTTGAATACCCAAGTTTACTGCAGCATTATTCAAGCTGCAAGCAGGCCAGCTGTCCCTGATAAATGGAATAAATGATTTATTCAGCCACAAATAAGAATGAAACAATATTTTTTCAGGAAAATAGATAGAACCAGAGATCATCGTGTTAAGTGAAATAAGCCAGGTTCAGTAAAATAAGCCAACTTCAGGACAAAAACTTCATGGAGTGGGGAGAGACAGAAAGCAAATGATAGAGAAGTGAATAATTCTCAAGTACACTGCATCTATATAAAGACACAGTATTAAGTAAAACCGCTGAGAACAACCACTGAGCACTGTTGAAAAATAGTGGAGAGTATGTGAGGAAAAGAGAGAAAGAATAATAGTAAGTCTGACTAAAGTATAATATATGTGTGTGTGAAATGTCACCTTAAAATATCTTTGTACAAATAATACACAGTAAAAAAAATGGATAAAATCTATTGAACCTAGTCTCCAAGTTTATGAAGTCTTTAGGAAATGGTTGGGTCTTAGACTAGAACTCTAGTGAATGGCATTAGTGTCCAGATAAAGAGATTGCAAAGAGCTAAGATACCCTTTCTAACAGGTTAGGGCACAGAAACAGGTACCAGGAAATGGATTTTACAAGATATTAAATCTCTGTCAGCGCCTTAACTTCAGATTTCTACCTCTTAGAACTTTGGAATCAAATCTTTGATGTCTGTAAACCACTCCAGTCTAATTATTTCATTATAGATGTGTAAACAAAGATCTCAGTATTCCCAGTGACTCCTTCTACAACAATAAAATAGAGATAATGCTCTCACTTCTTTTTATAGAGTTGTCAGGTGTTTACACAGATAATTACAGGTTAGAGTCAAAGTAACGCTCAAATATGTTATGTAAATATGATCTACTCTTACATTTTGGTCTTGATTCTTCCTTAGAAGCGCTTGACCACCATCATACGTAAAATATATTCCTAAGTTATTGTTTTTCTAGTATGATCATAAATGACTGTTAATGTTTATTATTCAGATGTACATGTACAAAGAGGTGTTAAAACCATAAGTAAGGTCTGTTCATGGGTTGTGAAATCAATTTAATATGCCATATAAAAATCAGAAGAAAAGAGAAATATTTTGTCATTTTTTTGTTCATACAGCTTGCATATTTATTGAACAAATACTACTAAAATAGCTAAAATACATTGGGTACTTGTGAGTGCATCAGTTTACAAAAGCCTGCATGTTCAGCAGCACACAACTGCAACTCTACATATATGCCACAGATGCAGAATACTGTTTTCTTGCTCTATTTACACAGCTGATGTACTTATTCTAACAAAAGAGGGGGGTGGGGGAGAGGAACAGGAGGGAAACTCAGGCCAATGGGGGAGCAAGGAGGGAAGAACAAAGAAATGTAGTGCATGCAGTCATGAAGTTTAACAGTGAGAAGGGAGAAACAGATCAGAACAAGGCCTGCCCTGTCAGAGGAAGAGCTAAAAGACAGTTGTATAAAAATTAAGGTGGGCTTTCAGACTGGCTAACACAACAACAATTCCACGGGCAGATGGTATTATCTGATCTGATTTTTTTGTTTGTTTATTCATTTCATCAGGAGCAAGGACAAAATTGCAAAATCTTCCCCCTTGTGTATTAGACAAAAGAGAGTGCTCTCCCTTTTACCATAATTACTTGTCAAGACTTTTTTTCCAACTTAATTTTTGAATCAGGTGTATAATGTTCATTATTCCTACTTAAATTCCACTGCCTTGGCTCTCCCCCCTCCCAGTCCCCCATTGGACATTTTGTTAAAGATGTGTACCCTTCCCCTTCCCCCAGATATCCAGTCAAACAGAAAAGAATCCAAAGAGACACCCCAAAATGCCTGTAAAATTATTGCTTTTCTTTCTCTAAGTCAGGCAGGCGAGGCTCTGGAAAGGAAGAGATTTGGTAAGTAAATTACAGTTTTGCAATTGCTACAGTGACTGCATTGTCCGTGAGTGCCAGCCAGCGAGACGGCAGTCTCTCACTCTTGGTAGCATTCATTCAACCTACAACACTGAGGAAGAAAGCCACACTGAAGACACAAGGAAACAAGTCAATCCAGTCTAGAGAACAACATTCAGGGAAACAGAGTACTAACACCTTTTTAGAACATGGAAATAAAAAATAACTCCATCAGAGCTACCTCGCCAAAGAGCATGTTGACAGTCCAAAATAGCACCATTCATCAGTGTCTCAGGTCCTGTGGTAGCATCTCGGTCACTTACCACAAGGAAACAACGAGTTTCAAACTACTTCTATACATCAAAAGAGTACATGGGTAAAATATAGAGATATACAGATAATTGATGAACATAAACTACTAGGTTTGTTACATCTAAATGAAAAAAAAATGGGGACTCTCAGCCTCTGCAAAAAAAAAAGAAGAAAAAGAAAAAGAAAAAAAGCAGTCAGGAGCTGTGTGTGCATGAGAAGGCAGAGTGTGGACAGGTAGTGTGAACACGGCAGGGGGTTTGAGTTGTGGGGTTTGTAAACATGGATTCACAGTGTGAAATTCAAAGCGTTTTCACTTGAGTCAGGATGATTAAAAACTGGTGTAATGATACCTGTTTGTCCACTGTAAATTCTGTAAAGCAAGGCTCAGAGTCCTGTACTTTCTTCTTATACTTGATGATTTACACAGAAAAAAAATCCCATATATGATACCATGACCTCATCAATACCCATACACCATAGGTAATACAAATGGAGGCGTCACGATTAAAAAGAGTGGAGGTAACTGATACGCGGAGTGTGGCGCTCGTTGCTGCCCAGTGGAGTGAGGGGGGCAGCATTTATCTCATCTTGCTTCTTGCGGTTCACTTCCTTTGGGACAGGATTTCCATCCATTTCCTTGTCTGGAAATAGTTCTTGACTGACCCAGACAAAGAGTTCTGGGAAATAAACCATTTTGAGAATCTTAATAGTCTTAGACTTCTATTCTCTTCAATCCAGGGAGATCAACAGACAAAAGCCCGCTCCTGGCTCACTCCTCCTCTCTACACCTGAAACACAAACGGGCATATTTTGTCATTTTTAAATGCAACTAGTAAATACTCTGCGGAACTTTCCTTCACTCATATGAATATACATATCTCAGGAAATAATGGATCATTTATTCTTAACTGTAGATTATAGTAAAAAAAAGCAATATATAGAGAAGCCCATGAGAAAAGGAGCTTTGAAAAAATGCTGCTACAGAATAGGTAATTATTACAAATATGTTTATTCAATCAAGGAAAAGGAGAAAATGGAATCCTAATACAATTTAAAAAATGCAAATCAAAACAATTTTGAGATTTCACCTCACTTAGAATGAGCATGATCAAGAAAGCTAATAACATCGGATGCTGGCGGGGATGTGGCTAGGAGGGATAATTACTCACTGTTGGTGGAAGTGTTAACTTGTTCAACCACTATGGTGATTGCTCAGAGCCTTACCATAAAGCTCCCCTATGACCCAGCAATCCCACTCCTTGGCATTAACCCAAATGTTCAGAGAAATGGCCATACTACAGCTACTAGCACAACAGTGTTGCAGCATTGCAGCGTTATTTACCATAGCTAAGATAAGGAACCAACTCAGATGCTCCTCAATAGATAAATGGTTCAAGAAGATGTGGTACTTATACACAATGGAATTCTGAAAGGAGTGACCCATATTACATATTGACCCATATGTAAGCAAATGGAAAAATCATATTAAGTGAAGTAAGTTAGACCCAAAGGATCATAGGCTCAATGGTTTTCCTCATTTGTAATAATTAGTACACATCTAGGATTCTCCTAGCAAAAGATCACAGTAGCTCAAGTGCTATGTACATATGGCCATATAGGATAAGACTAAGCAAAATGAACTCTAGGAAATGGAAACCAAGGTTTTATTTTTCTGATTGTTGTTCCAAATATATGATGTGAAGTTATTTCTTTTCTCTTTATTTTCCTTTTATGGGTTATCTCATGTT
Organism: Megascapheus bottae; assembly: GCF_031878675.1. NCBI lineage: Eukaryota > Metazoa > Chordata > Mammalia > Rodentia > Geomyidae > Megascapheus > Megascapheus bottae. Next base: position 56,389,078 of record NC_143515.1, read on the forward strand.
GTTACTGTATCTGACTTTGTTACCTGGAATATTGTATATTTCATTATTTGTTTACTTGAAATAGGGCAGGGAAACAGAAAACCAAGATGATTGGGAGGGAGTGGAGGAGTGAAAGTGGGAGGAAAACATGAGAAGTGGTATCAATGTTCAAGAAGCAATGTACCCACTACCAGATGAATGTAAGTATAACTCCTCTGTATGTTACCCTGACAATAAAATACAATAAAAAAATAAATGTAAATATTAACCAAAAGTTTCACAACTAGGTATTTATTGACATTTTGGCTCAATAATTCTGTGGTCTGTGTATTGTAGAATGTTCAGCCACATTTGTGGCTACCTCTAACTGAATATGCAAATATTTCCATTCCTTTTCCTCCTCTAGCCTGTTGAGGGACAGAGCTGCTTCTAAGAGCTGTTGGTGTAAGCTCGCTCACAGTTCTTTTAAAATTCTTTTCCTCCCTGGAATTAATAAGAACAATAGTAAAAAAAAAGTAATCCTTTAATTACAATAAAAAGTATATGAAAAAAATAGTAATCCTACTTCTCACTTGCCTCTCCTAACAGTCCAGCAAAAGGAATATTTCTTAGACCCCATAATATAAATTCCTACATATTTATCATTGGAAGGATATCTAGGGAAGTCAAATGGAGTTGCCATTTTCACTGTAACTCAAGCCTTATCACTTATGTACTCATTAGTTCAGTCATCTGACAGATATCTTCTTTTTATATTATATTGAGAGAAAAATAGATGATACATGAATAATTTATCTTCTCATTTCATCTCCATGGAAATGCAAAGGATTTTAGCTGACTGTGAGGATTAATTGATATTAGAAATATGAGCTGCCTCTGGACCCCTACTTAGCAGGGACTGAAAAATGTAAAGAAGAGCAAATCCCAATAAGTCGTCCTTTCCAGTTAAAGAAATTTCATATAGATTTGTTGCTTTATTTGAAAGCTCGAAGCTTTCTTCATGTCAAAAATCATTCGGCTATAAGGTTAGAGTTTGTTTTGTTTCTCAACTATTTCTATAAACATAAATTTTTTACCTAAATGACTTTTTTCAGCATACTTTGTTGGTACAGTCAAGTGTTGGTTACCATAATGAAAAAAGTATTAGCTGATTGAATCTTCATCCTTGAAGTATTAATTGCCATAATGAATGCTAGCCTCATGAAATATGTGTTTGAGTAACTCCATTTGAATTGTGGGCAACTTAACCACATCCACATTTTGCTTTCAGCACTGTGGATGGGGAAGACAGAGTACAAGAGGTCAGATGAAGCATGTTTGAAGGAAGATCTAGAAGTGAATGCATTTCTTCAGACTCAAGTCTTTGTCTCTGTTTCTCAGAGGCTTGGGAAATATGGTCTTGCACAGTTTTCTGGTTGAAAATGAACTGGTGATGTCAGCAGAGTGCAATTTATCCCTGTACATATGAAGCAGCATTCAGTTATTAAAAAGGTGGATGTCAGCTAGCTCTATAGAGGACCTGGTTTCCTTCAGTGACTGAAGACATTTATTGGGCATGTCTAACTGCTAAGCACCATGTCTAAATGAAAACAGCATCATGGGAAAAAAGAGATTGGGCCAGGAAAGAAATAGGCCTTGGGAAAGATCCTGTTTCTTCTGATGAACTATACAGAAATTCATCCTAGGCAAAGCACAGATTTGTGGTGAGGGGAACTTACCAACAGAAAATGAACGTCTAGTACAGAGAGAAGTGAAGCGTGAGAATGAGACAAGAGATAGAACTGAACATTTCCAGCAAGGTTAAACTACAAAGTCATTTCATATGAAGTGTTCTCTGTCTGATAAAAGTCTGAGAAGATTTTTTTTATTTCCTGAGACTGGTTAAAAATATCATCAGTTCTTTCTTTAATCTTAGGAGTAAGGGAAAATTAGTCTCAATTCCCTGGGAAACAGGAGGAAAAAATGACATTGTTTTTGCTTTCTGCTTATAAAATTTCACTTCTTCCTAACAGCATAGATCATTGGTTGAATAATCTCTATATATAGGATATTTGAAGATATAGTCAGAGAGATACTTTATTCTTTCAATATAAAGATAGGTAAATATAAAGATAGAGTCATAAGACTAAAGAGATGATATACAGAGAGAAATGTGTTTAGGTATATACACATATGTGTAGATATACATGTTTATACATACATATATGTGTCCTATAACATGTCTGTATAACAGTCATATCTGTGAACATACATACAAATATTAATAGGTACATAGATGGATAGAAAGACCAAAAAGACAAAATCAAATGTCAAAACATATTTCAAGGGAGGGAAAGTGGGAGAAAAACATATGGGAAGGAGTAACAATGTTCAAGAAGTAATGTATCCACCACCTGATGAATGTAACTCTGTACATCACCACAACAATAAAAAATATATCAGAGAAGCAATTATAATTATTAGATGACTGAAGGTAGCTTTATGGAGGACAATAGCACTTTTTGTTTCCTGGAGGAACCTATACAACAGAACTGAACGAGAAATCTCTGTTCTAGAAAGCAAATGCGTAGGGTATGGTAACAGGTAATTTCCAAAACTGAGGAAAAGACAGAAAACCTTTATGAGGCAGAACAGAGTATGTCATGTTTGGTAGCAAAAAGGAAGTCAGAGGAATGGGTTTGCTGTAGAGGGATTAATCTTATACTTGTCTTATACTTAATCTAATCTTATAATATATAGCCTTGTAAAGCCATATTGAAAACTAATTTTACTGGCTCAGGCCAAATAGCCCAAGGGAGTCTCTATTTTTGTAATTGAAAAGCTATGTAAGAATTAGATTTTTTTTTCTGGATGAGCTGTCATCTGCATCAACAAAATTCAATACTCTGCTGGAAGTGAATTAATGTCTACTTTATTATTGGAAACTGTTTACATCAAGCTTCAATAGCAAGCTTGCTATATTTTATTTCCTGGATCAGTGAACAGGTTGGTGATAACCCTATTATTTATGATAATGAATTCCAATGGCCACTGAAAAATTTCTTTCATTGGTGATAGGAAAAGGAAGGGAGAAAAAATTTACATTGGTGTTCTTTCCCTGAATTGCTGATTTCAACTCTCCAGTGTTTTAAATACTTGGGATCATAAGAAGTTTTTGGATTATATAGTTGAATGTAGTGTGATCGTGGATGAATAGTCTTATTACTGTCAGTGATGTATGGGGAAATTATATCCTGAAAATATTCAATGTCTTTTCAGTGGAGAGTCCTATAAAAATGCAACATGGCTTTTGTTACTTATTTTAAAGTTATATTTCATACTTACATAAAACTTGGTTTCTGACTCCTTTATTCCAATAGGAAGAAGAGGACAATGTATTTTGAGATTTAGTTCCTTGTCATTGGTAGTCCATAATTATTTTAGACTATGAGTATGGACAAAGCAGGTAATTTGCTTAATGCAACTAAAATTGAAATTTCAAACATTGAAAGGAAAAAATTTAAAAATCATTATTAATATAAAAAAACTGTGAGCATGGATTGATTTGCCTTTGAAAGAACAATTCCTTTGTTAGGAAAATCCTAGACATATCCTAGATATTACAAATGAGGGAAACGATGGAGACTATGTTTCTTTGGATCTGGCTTACTTTACATAATACAATTTTTTTTCCAATCTTTCCATTTCCTTACAAATGGGATGATGTTATTCTTCCTGATGGCAACACAGAATTCAATTGTGTATATGTACCACAAATTTCGTGATCTATTCATCTACTGAGGGACATCTGGGTTGGTCCCATATCTTAGTTATGGTAAACAATGCTGCATTGAACATGGTTGTTCTGGTAGCTTCAGTATGTCTTGTTTATGGTAAATGCTCAGGAGTGGGATTGCTGCGTCATAAGGGAGTTGTATGTTTAGTCTCTTGAGGAAACTCCATACTGCTTTCCAGAGTGGTTGAACAAGTTTACACTCCTACAACAGTTTTCATATGATTATATAAGGTAATGCTAAGCGAAATGAACTCCAGGATATGGAAACAAGGGGTTTTCTTTGTGGTTGTTGTTTTTAATATATGATGTGATTTCTGTTTTTCTGTTCTTTTTCCCTATGGTTTAATCCCTTGTCCCTGTATGTTATTTTGATACCTGGTATACTGTATTATTTGAAAGAGGGAAGGAATGTAGAATAACGAAATGGTGAGACAAATGACAAAGAGTGAACAAATGTAAGAGTTGTACACGACAATATGTTGGAAACGAACTTGACAACTTTGCATGGGGGAGGTTGACTGGGGGAAGGAAGGTGGGAGAAAAGCTTGGGAGAAGAATAACCATGTCTGAATAGAAATGTACTCACTACCTTGCAAATGTAATTGTACCCCTATAATCCCTCTTGTACATTTTCCTGACAATACAATTAAATTAAAACAGAGAACAATTCCTTGGATTCTTCAGAGGATTTACTTATCTGCTGAATCTTCACTTCTATTCATCCTTTTGGCAGTTATTATTTTCCCTGTCCAGTATGTCATCAGGATAATCATGACTGCCAAAGTCTCAACTGAACTTCTGAGGACATATAATATCAACATTCTGGCATATAATCTGAAATTAAGATACTTCAATTTCCGTTCCTTTAAAATGCTTTGGGAAATTTGTTTTCAACCTTTCCCTTTAGACTCTACTGCCCTTTCATTTTCCTATCTCTTCTATTCCCCTCAAACCTTTGATATTTCTGTTTATAAAACGTGTGATACAGAAAATTTATTTCTGTTGTAGAATTTGAGATGTTCTTTAAGCCAAGGAAAACACTTGTCATCCTAAGGGAAGATAAATTCTCAACTAAAACAATTTAACCTAACCTGATGTTAAGTTAAAAAAAATCAGTAAATGATGCTTTTAATTTGTTCTTGTTGGAAAGCATTGACATTGGAAGAAAGTTTTGCTTTATCCACACTATTGATTTACCTTTCTTTTTTTTTTTTTTGATTTACCTTTCTTTTACTTACTACTATTCATCATTAAGAACAAGGATGTTAGGCTAAATTAAATGGCTACTGATAAATAGGTTTAACATATATGCATACAGAAGAATGTTGCTTCACATTAAATTGTTTAAATCAGGAGGTATGTGGTTTCCTTTCCTATTTGGCTGACAATGCATTAGTGATGAGATATGAAAGAGCATAATATCTGCAGTTTTCACTGTGACAGATAATTATCTGTGATAATTCACATGCTATTTTAGGTATCCAATGCAAGTATAATTTAAAGAAAGCTTTGCAGTGATGTGATTAGTTGGAGTCTCCTCTTTTATAAAGTAAAAAATACCTTTAAACTGGTCTTTTAAAGACACTTAGATATACTGAAAATAATATTTAGTGATCTGAGATCTAACATTTATTTTCTTGCTGAGCAAGATACTTATTTAATTCCCTGTTTGGAAGAAGAAATCACTGTTGTGTTTCTAGATAATTATAATATTATTTTGGCCTTCTGGGCCAGGAGTATGGCCTAGTGGTAGAAGGCTTGCTTAGCATGCACGAAGACCTGGGTTTGATTCCTCGGTACCACATACATATAAAAAGAGCAAGAAATGGTGCCGAGATTCAAGTGGTAGAGCTCTAGCCTGACAAAGTGCAAAGGCAGCACTCAGGCCCTGAGTTCAAGCCCTGGGACTGGCAAAAAAAAAAAGTATGATTAGTAGATCTAAAGTAAAGTGTGTGAGTCTGCTCACTTTTTGAATGAGTATTCCTTCCTTAGATTCCTTGCTGTTTAGCTCATAACTGCTCCTTCTTCCTGACCCATTTTGTGGAAATCCCTACGTAATATTTTTAGGGTTATTAAGAACAACTTCTAAACAAAAAAGTCAATGGGCCAGGTTGTCACTGCAAATTGGAAGTTTATCATCTCTTCTTGCAAGATGCCACCTTCTCTAACCTGTCAAGATAATCTAGGTTCATTAGCATTCTTCTCTCTGTGACATTTTTTCTGGTTTCGTAGTCTTGAAGCCACCATCAGAATATGCCTCCCAAGTTCCCCAGCTGTCATCCAGTTACCAGAGTCTAAGTCCATGCAAATAGGTGGACAGTTCCCTCCACTATATCTGAGAAACTACGTGGTTGCATTTTTCCTTTCCTTTTTGCCTCATTGTATCTTCAGTTTTCTCTAGACTAACAGATAAAATTGGGATCAGGATCAGAGATTTGTAGACGGTGAGAGTACTTTCAGGCAGAAAGAAAACTTGTTAAAATGCTAGCTAAATTAAACTTATTCTTTTATAGTCATACAAAGATTCTAACTGTACTTTTGAAAAAAAAGTAAAATTTTCTACCCAGTGTTATTTTTTTCTGATGGCTCTGAATTTTACACATTGGCTTCCTAAACCTATTTCTTTTATCTCTCATCCCAAGAAAGCAAATAAAATCTCACTCATATTTTTGCTACTTCTTTCTCTCTCTTATACCATCCTGAAGATTTGGGAAATGTCTGGTTTTACAAGCTTTTCAACTTGACTATAGTCTTTATTCTGGTAGGTATTGTGGTCTACAATGTTATTTGTTAGGTTGACCAGGAGGAACACACATACATGAGACACATTTTTCAAAATAAAGTTTAAATTCACAGGGAGAAAAATATATTGCCTCTCTTAATAGAGTACGTGAAATCTTGGAGTATATGAATAATGATTTCGGTAAATACTTCCTATCTCTGAGATCTGTTGAATTTACAAAACAACCAAATCAATCTCCAATATTCAGAAAAGAAAAAAGGAAAAAAAAAGAAATGGAAATGTAGATAACTTCTGAAACCTAAAGCAAGCTTTATTTTGACATCTTAACATCTTCAACCATTCTTTCTTCATTAGTACAGATATTATCTTCATGACTCCAAAAATCTCTCAGAATCTCAGAAGGGTATCTGAGCATTCCCCTATGGTACACTGAAAAGCAAGTCAACCTTCCTTGTGATTATCTGCTAACATGGGGCTAGTCAGGGTAAGGAGAAGCACAGAAATGGTGGGACAAAGGGTAAACAAATTAACCTGTGATACCCAAACACTATGTTGGAAATAAACGATCCAGCTATGGGGCAGTTCAGAAAGGAAAAGCTATGAGAAAATGAGGGAAGATGCAACCTTGTTAAAAAAAAAAAAAGAAACATACCTTATTACCAGACTTATGTAATTGTAACCCCTCTGTACATTACCTTCACAATTTTTTTTAAAAAAGAACCAAATCAATCATATAGTTCCAGTGAGTTCTAGAAACTGAGATTCCCATCCTGATTTATATCTGTGAAGACAACTCATGTGCCAAGTCTACAGGCCTAGAATTAGCAAATTTGAAGTCTTCCATTATTGTGTTATGCTTTCCACTCACATATTGTTTTTGTTTGAATTTGGAAGAGCTGTTCCTTTGTGTCCGAACATCAACAGATTCACTCTTAGAAATGCATAAAATCTCTCTCTAGTATGTGAGGACCTTGAGAAGGATCCCATAATTTCCTCAAGGTCACAGATGATGTGAGTCACAACCCAGTGCTTAAGCTTTCACTTCCTGTTTAGAACACTGTGTGATAAGCTAACTAAACACATTTCGAAAGGTGAATGTAATTTTCAAAGTGTTTCATTTTCTTTTTAAAAAAAATTAAAAACCCCTCCATTTTGACAAGCCCTCTGGGCTACAGTTCACATTTCTCTATAGACAGCAGCCGAGGGAAGTCTAATAAAAGCTGAAATATGTTTTTGGGAAATGAGAATGAGCTCTGAAACTGGCCCCTTTTCACTTTCAAAACAGTTAAAACTGTTTTACCCTTGTTAGCTTTTTTTGTTTTTGTTTTTACTTTTCTAGGGCTTGAACTCAGGGACTAGGCTCTGTCCCTGAGTTTTTATTTGCTCAAGTCTAAAACTCTACCACATGAATCATAGATCCACTTATAGCTTTTTGGTGGTTAATTGGAGATAAACATTGCATGGACTTTTGTTTGGGCTGACTTTGAACTGTGACCCTCAGATCTCAGCCTACTGAATAGTTAGGTTTATAGGCATTAGCAACTGGTACCTGGGTGTTGTTTTTCATATGTCAAATACCAAGAAATGATGCATCATCATCATACCTATATGGCAAAGCCATTTCTATGACTATGCAGAGTCATCCTTAAGGTAGAAACCAAAAGAAGACAAGGTGTCAAAGCTGGTGTGTATGAGAGAGGGGGGGGGCGGATATCCTGGATGGCTGGTATCATCCGTCCTATAGCTTGTCTGCTTCTTTCTCATTTCTGCATATCCTTATGAAATCAGAGTTTTGACTCTATTGAACATTGTGTTTAAAACTACTACAGAACATTTAGATACTGTCTTAAGAAATATATCTACATCTGCCTATTTATCTTTATAGTAAAATTATAATAGACAAGTTGTATTAGCCCTATGGACTAGGAAAATAAAGCCCACAAAGCAGTCAATTTCTTTGAAGCCACACAGCAGTTTAGAATCTGAAGTTAGAGTTGCTATTGGAATAGAGTCTGGCTCTGAGGACTGCATTATGACATTGCCCTTGTTTCATTTCTGCATCTCTCAATGTCCTAATTTGTGGTTTGGGAGGTCTTTATTTCGTTACCAGTGCTCTGAAATTTGTTCTGCCAGATTAATCATAAAATTTGTTTGGATTAATGTTGAAAGAGGTCACCAAATTTCTTGTAAGTTGCCAGCTAGAATTATTTAACACCTGCCAGAAGATTCCCATTGGGCAGTTCTGATTTGATAATTGGAAAATTATGCTGGTGGAAATTTTGAGGTTGAACCACTTCAATCACCTTTTCCCCCACCCTTCCAGTTTCTGTCATGGCTAACATGAATATGGCCAGAAAATCAACAAACCTGGAGAATGAGCCTCAGCAAAAGCTAATTCTGGAAAAGATTTGTTTTCAATGGGAAGTGACTTGAAACTTGATCTTGAGATTCAGAAACTTTTCTTCTTTTTCTGAGTTTCCAATAAGCCAAATTGGACACAAATCTTTTCTTGTTAGCACTCAAATCATTACCAACTTACTTAAAGATAAGAAATGTACACAAACTACTATGAACCTCCTCATATGTAATATTTGGATTATCTGGGAGGAAGTTTGGCTTAAGGATACTAATAAATCAGTTCTGAGCTTCAAGGGTATGGGATTTAACCCATTAAGAGTTGTTTCTTTCCCTTCCCCTCCCTTTCTCTTTCTGAATACTCTGCTTGATTTAAGGCTTGATTGTAAGAAATAGAAGTGTTCTGTCCTGGATGGATTCTCGTCACTTAGGCAACTTTAAGATGCTTCCTACATGGGCATTGATTTTGCTACAGTGAAGGTAACCCAAGGAAAATGTGAGCTGTTCCATGAAGAAACTACTAAATGTTGCTGAATAACGGAACTGTTCCTCACTTTCTGAAAACATCCTTTACAAAACCCATGCTTTAACACATGATTAGTTAGGGATTCTTTCTTTCTTTTTTTTTTTTTTTTTGGCCAGTCCTGGGCTTGAGCTCAGGGCCTGAGCACTATCCTTGGACTTTCTCAAGGCTAGAACTCTACCACTTGAGCCTCAGCACCACTTCTGGCTTTTTCTATATATGTGGTACCAAGGAATCGAACCCGGGTCTTTGTGCATGCTAGGCAAGCACTATAACCACTAGGCCAAACTCCCGGCCAGTTAGGTGTTGCTCCTCTCCTCTCTGGGGCAGCAACACGGGAACGGGGAGGGACACACAGGGCCAGCCTGTAGTCCCCCGGGAGCCGAGCGAGATGGTAAGTGTCGAAGACCCAGCCCTCCCCCAATCACCGGGGAAGAAAAAACCACGCTGAGTCAGAAGCAGTGTTAACCATGAAAGCGCATCAGATCTCTCTGCTGATCTCTGCTGATCTCTCGTTCTCTCTGATGCTCTCCTCCTTTTATTGCGTCAGACAATTAGTTATATACTGTTAGGGTAGGAGAAGGTGGGCACTGGGAAGCTAGCCAATAGGAAGAGGGCCTCTGTGCTACCACTAAGGGTCTGGGTGGGGCTTTCAGGTAGTGGGCAGGACAGGTGCAGGAAAGCGGGCAAGACTTGAGCTGCTGCGAGACCCGCGAAACTGCGGGGGGTTCAATCCAGTCATGTACACAGAGATGCCTTAAGAGAGGTATGCAAAAGACCGAATGCCTAGACAAAGCCCTTTAATTGCAGCTGAGCCAGAATCAGGCCTCAGATATGGAGGCTAGGCCCCAACAGTTAGGGATTATTTCTACATATTAAAAACATTTATTACTTTATACAAAGTCCAGTGGACTGCTATTTTAAATAGATAGTTCCCCTAATGAGCTTAAAATAAAATTTGATTCATATACATTTCTCAGAACCATGAACTCCAACAAAAGAAGTATTATTATAACTTTGGAAAATTAGATGGTCCTTTGTATTTATATAGTAACTGGATGCTTTTCTACATTTTATTATTAGATGGCATGAAACAGGAAGTTTTCAAGTTATCTGATAATGTGAGACTATATTATTGCTATGATTTATCATTTGCATTTCTTTCGGATATACTACCAATGTGACTTCACCTTTTCCACGTATCATTGAGGCCACAGAGGAAGGACCATCATAATACTCCACCAAAAATCCAGAAAGATTGGCACAGGCATTTTAAGATTTATATTTTTCTTTTTATATATTTTAAGTGATAAAAAATTGTGTATATTGTCTAGTCCAACATGATGCGTTGATATATGTATAGATTCTTTTTTTTTGTGGGTTATGGGACCTGAAATCTGTCTGGGCGTTGTCCCTTAAGCTCTTCAGCTCAAGGCTACTGCCCTACCCTTGAGCCAAGACCCACTTCCCACTTTTCTAGAGGTTAATTGAAGATAAGAGTCTCAGGTCCTTTTGTGCTGGGCTGGCTTTGAACCTTGATCCTCAGATTTCAGCCTTCTCAGTAGCTGGGATTACAGGCGTGAGCCACTGTGCCTATCATGCCTTGAATGACTAACTCAACCCTATTAACTGATGTGTGACCTTAAAATTTTTGTGTAAGAATACATAAAACCTTGTGGCTTAGTGATTTTCAGGCATATAACATGTTATTAAGTACAGTTGCAATGTTGTACTCTGAGTAAGATTATCCTCACATCGCTGCCTGCCTTCCTCTGGTATTTGCCACTTTATCCTCCATTTTATGAGTTTGATTTTTTTTTTGCCATTCCTGGGGCTTTAACTCAGGGGCCAGGCACTTTCCTTCAGCTTTTTCAAGGCTAGGGCTCCACCCTTGAGCTACAGCACTACTGCTGGCTTTTTCTGTGTATGTGGTACCAAAGAATCCAACCCAGGGCATCCTGCATGCTAGGCAAGCGCTCTACCAGAAAGCCATATTCCTGGTTCATCATTTTCATTTTTATATTCCAGCTTTAACTGAGATCAATAGTAGTTGCTTTTCAGGGCCTGGCTTATTTCATTTAATGAACCTGTCATGCAGGTTCACCCAAGTTGTTACAAATGACAGAATTTCCTTTCAATGGCTGAACAGAATTCTGTTTGTACATATATCACAATATTAGTAGTCACCCATTGAGAAACACTTGATCATTGCCAATATCTAGTCTGTGTTGAATAATGCTGCAGGTGAGCATGGGCATGAAGATATTTCTTTCACATACTGAAGTTGTTACTTTTGTATGTATACCTGGTGATAAGATTTCTAGATCATACCTGCTGTACTAATTTACACTGATGTCAACAGTGTCAAATTTCCCTATTCTTGTCATCTTCTACAATATTTATCTTTTGTTTCCTAATAACAACTATTCCAGTAGGTATGAGATGATATCTCAGTGGTGTGATTATTTTTTGTATTTCCCTAATGAATGATTTGGGGTATCCTGTCATATATCCTTTGACCATTTATATGTCTTCTTTTGAGAAATGTATATTGAAGTCCCTTGCCCATTTTGTTACTCAGACCACTGTTTCCCTTTGATTGTAAACTCACATGTATTTTCTCATGTATTTTGGATATTAACCCTTCCTTTCTCAGATATGTGTTTGTAAGAACCTTGTACCATATTGTAAATGGCTTCACATTTTTTTTAATATTCTTTTTTGTTTTTTTGTTTTTTCCAGTCCTGGGGCTTGAACTCTAGGCCTGATCACTCTTCTTGGGCTTTCTCAAGGCTAGAGCTCTACCACTTTAGCCACAGCACCACTTCCGGCTTTTTCTATGTATGTGGTACGGAGGAATTGAACCCAGGTCTTCATGCACGCTAGGCAAGCACTCTACAACTAGGCCAAAGTCCCAGCCCGGCTTCACATCTTTTGATTGTTTCATTAGCTGAGCAAAGCCTTTTAGTTCAACATAATCCTATTTTTCTATGTTTATATTTTTTGTCTCAGCTTTTGTGATTTTTCTGTAAGGAAAATAATTTTAGTGTTTCCTCTGACTTTTAGGGAAGCAAAATACTTATCCACTCTAAGTGCTTATTATGTTGGAAACCCAAAAACAAATAACCAGTGCAGTCCGCTCTCTCTTTCCTACATAAGCTATCATCATGTGTGAAGAGTGGCTCATTGCTTGTTATTTATTATTAGAGGTCATTATAGAATCATTGTGAGTTTAACTGCCTTCTCTGAGAAGTTCTTTCACTCCCTAAAGTAAATCAAAGCTATCTGCATTGCCTATTTGTCCAACTTACCATGTTCCCAGGATATCCAGATATTCTGCAATCAAGGCGATACTTACCTACAGAGAATATCACAACATTTTATTCATACAATTGGGACATATTTTTACCTATCTCCATACGTTGTTATATTACTATTTTAATGTATTTTTATGAAATAAATCTGTAGATATTTTTTAGCGGAATGAGAATAGTATAAGTCTGAAGAAATTTTTAGGGCTTAATTGGAAAAAAATGTTAAAGAAATATGGATGACAATAAATAAACACAGCAAGAGAACCCTTTGGGCATGATTGTCTTTAATATGATTTAAAGAAATCTAAAAGATATGTGATTAAGGCAAACAATAAATGCAATTTGTAGTAAGAAAGAACTGATTCTACAAAATTGTTCTTTCAAGTTATGAATTATTCTTCTAATAGTGAATGCTATTTAGGAACATGTCTAATGCTAAATTTAGACACATTAAAATATATATAAAACCTTTGTCTTTCTCTACCTTTGATATATTGTAGTATTTCTTTCAGTCACTTTATAAACAACAAATACATATTCAAAGAACATCTTATTTTATAGGTGCTTGCTTTGTAATCTACTCTAGTTATTAGAGATAGAGATTCATCTTTGAATACTTGAATGTTTTAATCTCATTCAATGGCCATGATCATAAGTCATAGAAGAGAGAGCTCACAAATTAAGAGACAAATTCAAGAAGGCATAACTGAACACCAGTGTTGCTCTTTCCTTGAGGGTACACAACATATGATCTGATTCATTCTCTTTTTTAAGGGAAAAGCCTTAAATATAGCCTACATTTTAGGATACTAACTGCTATAATGCTATCATTTGTTTCCAAATCAAATTATAATACTCAGAGTCAAGGGTAGGTGGTGGGAAAAGAACTGGTAGGATAAAGGATGAAAAACACTTGGATTTGCACTTACCTAAACGTTATTTGATAGCATCCTTTTATGAGATCTAAAGGAAGAAACACAATCCCATTTTTACTTAGATAGACAAAGATTTATCCACTATCCTAAGAGCACACTGTCAGGCTTCCTTATGATGCCATAAAAGAGTTGTTAAATAATTGTGGCACTGGTAAATATAGCCTGCATGTTGACCATCCTTGAATTCAATTTCAGTGAACATGGCTATATCCCAGGCAGTTAAAAATGAACCTGAAAATGGACAGATTCTCACAGCTTGGACTAAATGCTACTGAGAGCAGTTACCATTTTTAAAAGGTTCTTTCCATACCCAAAGAATTCTCCAGATATGTTGTCAGAATAATAATAGGCTTTATTATATGTAACACAAAACTGTCAGTAGATAAACAGAATCTTAGATGCTATTCTTAGACACAAATATATTCCTAGCTTTTTATTTAGTGGTGTGATTTACTTTCCCATATACAAATAGCAAGGTCATCTAGAGTGAGAAACTACTTGTCCAGCACTTGCCAAACTTCATTCCGTTTCTTGTAAACAGTAACAGCTTTCAAACTGCTAAAAATATTCTGTACTAACTTACTAAAAGATGGCACTTCCATCCAGAATCTCCATTCATGAACACGTCAAATGAAGAACAGGTGTTGTATTGAAATTATTTATATTTAAAGGGCACTAGTGATTAAGTATGTATGTGTGTGTGTGTGTGTGTGTGTGTGTGTGTATCATCTAGTCTCTCTCTCTTACACACACACACACACACACGCGCGCGCACACACGCACACACACATTGGGAAGTGACTAGATACAATATATTATTTGGCAGGAAATACAGAATAAAAGCTTGTTCACAAGAATTATGTTGAAGGCTTGCTATGACTGGGACATCAATAAGTAAGGAAATTAATGTCAGAAAAGCATTGCTTTGCCAAAATATGTTTTTTTTCATTTCGATGCATATTGGACTGAATTTCATTAAAGGAAAGACCCAAAGTCCTTTATAATTTCTACAGAATCAAGAGGAGAACTCTAGGAGGAGGCAAGCAATAATTATTTCATTACAGCTATAGTTACATTAAATTAAAACCAGTATTCAAAAAACAGTGACATCTCTTGTAGTGCAGTGTCATCCTAAACCTGTGTGTCCATAAGGCTAGAAAAAAATTTCATAATGTTAGAGGAGGAGCAGAAGGAGGAGAGAGAAATAGAACAGCATCTCATGAATCTACCTTTTGGACCTGTTGGACACAGACACATCAACTGAGTCTTTACCCTTTTTGCATCTTCTCTAGTCTTTCATATTTTCTTATTCTGGGGCCAGGAGATTAGAAGGCCTGCTGTGGTGTCTGATCCAAGCAAAAACAATAAGATCCTTCTTGCAAAATAAACAAAGCAAGAAATCCTGGAGAAATGTCCAGCATTAGAGCATTTGCTGTACTGACTTAAAATCTCAGTACTGGTAAAATAAATAAATAGATAAGCAAATAAATAAAATTAAGCAAGCTTACAGGATAATGTAAGGAATGATTTGAAGTGATACTAGGTAGTAAAATATACTGGTGCTCAGAGTAGAGAAATTGGGGGAATGACTTTTTAGTTCAACTGACTAGAGTATCCATAACAAATTTAAATAAACCTAAAAGAATAGTTGTTTGTTTCTATATTATGTAACTGAGCTAATAACTCTTATCTATACAGATCAAGAAGGATATTTATAAGCAGCAGTTCTTATTCCAGGAACAATGGTAAAATATTGTTGGCTTCATTATACAGATCTCACTTGCTGTAAGAGAAGGAAAATTTGTACTCCATTCTGATGTTTTTCATTTTCTCTTGTGAATATGAGCACATATAATACCTTTTTTAGTTTTCTGCTTATACTGGTCTACTGTCTGAACTCTTCTATGATTTTGGGGGGGCTAGAATATTTTATTTATTTATTTATTTTTCAATTGTATTCTATTGTCAGGGTGATATACAGAGGGGTTACAGTTACATTCATCAGGTAGTGGGTTCTTCTGTGTTTCTTAACTTTACTACTCAGACATTATCTATGCTTGGCACAAGAGACTGAGGAAAGAAGACAATATGACTTTCTTGGCCATATATCTGCATCTGATTTGGTTTAGGCACAAGTAGGGTTTGTAGAACAGAGTACTTTTGGAAAATGAAGTAGGTAAGGGCTTTCCTCAAGGGTGAGCTTTGTAATGATTGAAGCTGTGGGATAGGATTAATATGAACATTTCAAAAATAACAATGGATACTTTTCTCTTTCTAAAATGATCACCTTGAGACAAAAATATCATTCATAGATTTTTTTCCTTCTTGCTAATCAGTGATACAAAGGCAATTTATATACAAAAGATTAATTCCCAGCTGTTAAGATCAAGAAAACCAAAATAGTAAAGCTAGGAAAACTTCAAGTAGGAAATAAAACCAGATCTTTCTTTATTTTCTATTTCTTTATGTTAGTATTGTTTCCCCTAGGCTTACTATAGACACGAGACACTACAATAGATTTTACCCTTTAGCTCATTTGTGCGATTTCTAATACTTACCTGCTTCCTGGTAATATAGTGTTAATACCACTCTAATTTTCTTATTTCTCATTGTTTTACCAGTTCATATAGATGGTCCTGAACTAATACTGGTTGAAGGTGTATTAAGAACATATAGTATATATCAGCAGTGAGAACCTGATAAAGAGCAATTTCTCCTTATGCTCTTTGTGGCTGAAAGAAGGGTTTAGAGAAAATCAACTTGTTTTGTGTTAAAGTCTGATATAAACAGTGATATTTTTCCAACTTAGTGACTTGCCTAGAGAAGAACTTTAAGAACTACCATATAAAATAGTCATTTTATCCTGAAGAAAAGCCAGCTTATGCTATAAATCAGAAAAAAACTTCTGAGGGAGAAGAACATTAGTTTTTTAAATGATAAAAATGAGTTCCTTTGTTTTATATATAATGGAAAGAAATGAAAGGCATGTAGGTCTCTGGCTTGCAGAATATATATTGCTGTTCAAGGAATGGGCAAGCTACCAGTGGTGTGGGAGGGTTATTCACCTAATGCTAATTCCACAGCTCATTTTCTGTGCATGATGCATCATTGAAAGGGAACAAGGCAGAAATGGACATTGTATAAGAGCCAATGTGATGATCATAGACAATTTTGACATAAACATATGGGGTAATCCTGCTACTTCAAACCTATTGTTAACTACAATGGACAACAGCAATCAATGCCAACAAATAAAGAAAGAAAAAAATCTTTCAAGACCTTGTTCAAGACAAAATAGAAATAATGACGTGGCTTTTCTTCTGCTGAATTGTTCACTGGAAAATGTTCTGAAATCTGTAATCAGGCTCTTTAAGAAGGCTTCAGGAAAAATAATCACAAATGTCAATCTTGTTCCTCCTCACCTATTCCTTTCTAGTCATCTTCCAGTTATTGTCATGTTTGCACTATTTAGAAGAAATATATAGTATGTACATTAATTTGGCTTCATAAAATCCGTACAGGCAGTGGCTGGATAGTGATCTCCTTTCTCTTAACTCAGGGTCCTGGAATGACATGGATTTCAGTAGTATTATGCTCCTGAGAATTTTACCATTGCTTGTATGCTGTCCATTTAGTTTCTACTCAATCATACATAACATTGTTTGGTTTCTGAGTCATTCACTGTCATGCCTCCTCTTTCATTATTAATTTTTTAAAAAATTGAGTCTTCTTGAGGTAAAAGCAGATACACTGAAAATTTTACAAGAAGGAATAGGAGATATACTAGGTTTCCTTGGCAAAGGTAGAAACTTTCTTAATAACGACCAAGAAACACAACAAATCAGAGAAAGTGGATAAGTGGGACTGCATTAAACTGCAGAGCTTCTGTATGGAAAAGGACATAGCTAGCAAACTAACTAGAAAGCCTACAGAGTGGGAGAAGATCTTCACCAACCATACAACGGACAAAGGCATCATATCTAAAATATATCAACAGCTCAAAAAATTGAATCACTCCAAAACTAATTTCCAAAGAAACAACCATCCCATTAAAAGATGGGCCAAAGACTTAGAGAGTCTTCTCTGAAGAAGAAATAAGAATGGTTTATGGACACATGAAGAAATGCTCGACATCTCTTGTCATAAAAGAAATGTAAATCAAAACAATGCTAAGATTCCACCGCACTCCAGTTAGAATGGCCATGATCAAGAAAACTAATAACAATAGATACTGGAGAGGATGTGGCCAGGAGGGATCACTACTACACTGTTGGTGGGAGTGCAAACTCGTTCAACCTCTATGGAAAGAAATATGGCAGTTCCTCAAAAAACTAAACACAGAGCTCCCCTATGACCCAGAAATTCCACTACTAGGCATTTACCCAATTGTCCAGAAACAAGGACATACTAAAGCCACTAGCACAACGATGTTCATTGCAGCACTATTTACCATACCAAAGATATGGAACCAACCAAGATGTCCCTCAGTTGATGAGTGGATCAACAAATGTGGTATTTATACACAATGGAATTCTATGCTGCATTCAGAAAGAATGACATCCCCTCATTCGTAAGGAAACAGAAAGACTGAGAAAAAAATCATGTTAAGTGAAGTAAGCCAGACTCAAAGGAACATAGGCTCAATGGTTTCCCTCATTTGTCATAATCAGTAGAAACCTTGGGCTCTCCTAGCAGAGATTTACAATGGAATAAAGCCTAGATACATAAAGCCATATAGAATGACACTACATGAAAGGACCTCCTTAATGTACTATGTTATCTCTCATCTCTTTTGCTGTCCCTTGGTTATCTCATATTGTTACTATATTTCTCCTGGTTGTCTGATATATTGTATATATGTGTATTTGGTCATTTGAAGTCGGATAGGGAAGGGAAGAAAACAAGATGAGGGGAAGGTGTGGGGGGAGGGAAATGGGGACCAAGACATGAGAAAGGGTATCAATGTTTGTGAAGTAATGCACCTTCTATCTGGTCAATATAATGTAACCCTTCTATTAATTATAATAAAAATATATGAAAAAGAGTCTTTTTCTCAGTCTATTATATGTTTATCTTTTCAAAACTAACCCCCCAAATTAACCATTTTTCTACAAATAATTACTAAGAAAGTAAAGCCAGAAAATAGTCTCAGTCACAACTGCAATAAAAGAATTAAGATTTTGAGAAATAATATTAACCATATAGGCGAATGACTTTAAGCTGAAATGATTATAAAATTGGTGAAGAAAATTAAAGACACACATAAATGGAGATATCTCTTGTTTATACATTAGAAAAACTAATGTCCAAGCTACTACAAGTAATTTACATATTCTGTGCAATCTACCAAAATTTGAATGGCTTGTTACAGAAATTAACCCACAAAAGACTGAATTGTCATAGATGATCTTGAGCCCAAAGAACAAAGCTGGAGGTATCTTTTTACCTATTTCAAAATACAATATAAAACTCTTGACAAAATATGTTATTCATATGAGAAGACATAAAAAATTGGGGACAGAATAAGAACTCAGAAATATTTCCACACACTTACGATCAGCTAATCTTCTCCATGGTGCCATGAATACAAAATAGGCAATGTCTAGACTTCTTAATAGATGGTATTGGGAAGGGCAAAAGAATGAAATTATATTCTTGTATCATGCCCTACACAGAGATGTAGTAAAAATGGAGTAAATGCTTTAAAAAATAAGGCCTGAGCCACAGCTCTGCCTCTACTTGTACCTGCTGTCTGCTCAAGAGATGAGCAGACAAAACACGTAGATTCACATACCTCGCATACCTATTCTGTCTCACTTCCTTTAGAGAGCTCAGGTGAGTGACTATAAAATAGTTCTAAAACTGCATGGTATAGCATTGTGAAAGCTTTGATTATAAGAAACTGAGAGTCCTAACTTAAACAATGAGCCATTTACTCCTGATCTGATCCAGTGTAAGACACCAACTTCAAGGCAACCCATTATTCCAGGAACAATCAAGGAAAAAGTAAAACACCACTAATTAAATACAAAACAAAACAAAACAAAAAAACAAAAAAATAAGGCCTGAAAACCATACAGTTTAACAAGAAAACAAGGTAACCTACTTGATGATTGCCTGCGCATTGTCAAGCAGACAACAAAACAAAAGTTTTTTGCAAACAAAGAGAGAAAACAACAACAACAAAGTAAGAGGCATGCAAAATATTTGTATGTCACACAACTGATTATGGGTTCACATATTTAGGGTACTCATACAAACCGATAGCAAGTCTGTGTAACCACCCCTTCTTTCTGGGGACCCTGAGGAACATGGAGAGGGCCCATGTGGCCTGCAACTCCTTTTTCCTAGAAAGCCTTGCGAACCCAGAGAGTGCTAATTGAGCCTATGGTGCTTCTTCTGAGAAAGACCAGAAAAGAGCTTGGAGAAAACAAAGACATTGATGACGCTGGAATACAACCAGCCCTCCTCTGGGTGAGTTGGGTAATGACCCAACCAGGTTGTCAGAGTGGTGATACTGATGGAAAGGACCCCACAGGACTACAGGTCCTACCAATTTCTGGGCTCCATTCTCAATTTCTTGTACTGCCCCTTCCTCCTTTTCCTTTCTGCCTGGGAAGCACACTTGGTAAGACTCCTTAGTTTCTTACACTTACTTTCAAATAAACTTTGCCTGTGCTCCTACTTTTCCTGCTGTATAATTCCCTGCCAGAGAAGAACTCAAACCCTAGTTGGTGACATCTTTGTTACTGTTTTTTTTTTTTAATAAAAAGAGGATCATAGACATTCTAATTATTATAGATGAGGGAAACAATACAGCCCATGTTTCTTTGGGTCTGGCTTGCCTCACTTATCACTTTTTTCCATGTCTTTTCATTTCCTCACAAATGGGGCAATGTCATTCTTTCTGATGCACGCATAGAATTCCATTGTATATCTATACCACATTTTTTGTTCCATTCATTTACTGAGGAGCATCTTGGTTGGTTCCAAATCCTAACTATGGTAAATAACACTTCTGTGAACATGGTTGTGCTCATAGCTTTAGTGTGGTCTTGTTTTTGGTCTTTTGGGTAAATTCTCAGAATTAGGATTCCTGGGTCCTAGGGGAGCTCTATTTTCAGTCTTTCGAGGAACCTCCATATTGCTTTCCAAAGTTGCTGAACCAGTTTTCATTCCAACAGTATACTAGCATTCCCTTTTGGCCACATCCCCACCAGCACCTGTTATTGTTAGGTTTCTTGATAATGGCCATTCTAACTGTAATGTGGTAGAATCTCAAGGTAGTTTTGATTTGCATTTCTTTTATGTCCAGAGATGTTGAGCATTTCTTAGTGTATCTATTAGCCATTGCGATTTTTTCTTCAGAGAAGTCTCTCTTTAAGTCTTTAGCCCACTTATTAATGAGATTGTTGTCTTCAATTACACCAGAAAGCCAGAAGTAGCAGTGTGCCTCAGTGTGGTAGAGCACTAGCTTTGAGCACAAGAGCCTAGGAACAGAGTCCAGGTCCTGAGTTTAAACTTCACAACTGACAAAAAACAAACAAACAGGACATCAAAATGAGATGTCATCTTTAAAAATGTAAAAAAAAAAAAAAAGCAAAAAACCAATAGTCTCATGGACATTCTTGCATAGGCTGACTTTGAACTATGGTCCTCAGATCTCAGGCAGCTAGATGTAAGCCACTGGTACCCTTTTTATTTTAAGGACTAAAAACTATTGTAAAACAAAAAGAAGGAATTAAATAACTTACTAGAAAATGGACAAAGGACCTAAATACACATTATTCAAGAAAAGCTGGACAAATGGCTAGACATATGAACATATGCTCAAAACCACCAATATTAGAGAAATGTGAATCAAAACCACATATATGAATACCTCTATGTTTCAATGAATATTACCAGAACGATGAAGGATGGCAAATGCTTCTGAGGATGTGGACAAATAGATACCATTGTATATTTGTAGGGAGGCAAACTGTTAACATTCATTTTGAAAAACATCAGTTTCCTAAGAAATTATAAATAAAGATACATTGTCATCCAGTAATTCTCTGAGCCCATTTTCAAAAAGAAAATGAAATCAGTACGTTGAAAATATATCTTCACTACTGTGTTCTCTGAGAATTATCCAAGATACAGGATCAGCCTAAATATCCATTGATGATGAATAAATTTAAAAAATCATCTCTTAGCTCATTGCAGTGGCTCATGCCTATAATCCTAGCTACTCAGGAGGCTGAGATCTGAGGATCAAGGTTCAAAGCCAGCCCAGGCACAAAAAAAACCTGAGACTTTTATCTCCAATTAACCTCTGGAAAATGGAAGTGGGGCTTGGCTCAAGGGTAGGATGGTAGCCTTGGGCTGAAGAGCTCAGGGACCATGCCCAGGCCGAGGGTTTGGGTGGTATTCTTGAGCTGAAGAGTTCCGGGACAGCTACCAGGCAGAGTTCAAGCCCCATGACCCACAAAAAAAAATCATCTCTTCATCTATCCATCCATCTAGCTAAACAAGCAAACACATTCACACAAAATATTGTTCAATCATAATAAAGGAAATAGTGCTATTTATGATAACATGGATAAATCTGGAGGAGGCTAAGTAAAAATAAGTCAGGTGGAGAAGAGAAATATTGTTGATCTCATTTATGTAGCATAAAAAGTGTCAAAATCACAGAAGAAAACAGGAAATGTTTACAGCTAGGAATTTATAAGAGGAGAATTGTGAAGATATTTGGCCAAAAAGCAAAATGTTTTAATTTATGCATAATGCATAAATTCTGGAGAGATAATGCACAACAATGTTATCATAATTAAAAGGACCTTATTCTCCTCATGGAATTTGCTAACAGAGTATATCTTAAGTGTTTCATCAGACATACACATGAAAGGAAAATAGGAGCCATCTATGTTAATCAGCTCCCTGCGGGAATGACAAATAGCGGAATGATAAATCACTTTGAAAAGAAGGAAGATTTGTTTTGATTCATGGCTTCAGATATTAAAACCCATGGTCACTTGGTCCTATTCCCTTTGGGTCTGTAATAAAGAAGCACACCTTGGCAAGGGCTAATATCTTAGGAACCCTTTTATCTCATGTGACAGCAACTCTAGAGTCCAAAATTCCTTTACAAGGGCACCTCTCCCAATTACCTTCCTTCCTGTAGGTCCCACCTCCAGACAATTCTACCAAGGGTCTGGAAAGCACCAAGCCTTGATAGCTGGAATACTGGGAGACACTTACCCAACATTACTGCACTGTCTGAGGTGATGGATGTGTTAACTAATTAGAGGCTATTTTGGAATAATTTATATATCAAATAATCCAATCATATACCTTTGTCATCTTTTGTCAAACACATCCCAACTTATAAAAAGGGAGATATGGTATATTATTTGGTTAGCATTAAATAATGCCCTCACAAAATTTCAAATAAGCTATTTGCACAATTTTCAGGTCAGGTTATCTATAAGTCTATCTGGTGGAGATGGAAGTAACTCCAAGGAAGAAGCTGAATGAAGTTTCGTGTGTTCTTCAGCATCTTAGCTCAGAGGCAGCATGCCTGGCTCCCACACAAGGGTCTTAGCTAACATTCATATCTTAAAGTGTTGTTATATCCAGTTACCAAGCCACTCAACATCTTCCCTGTGAGAAGCGAGTTGATAGAGCAGATATGCCTTCCAGAGGTCACCTCAATGCCTAAATATATCTTCCCCACTAAACGTGAACAATTCTATCAGAGAGAAAAAAAAAACATGTTTTTTTCCTCCACATGAAAGACTCTTGATTTATCTTTAAAAATAATGGCTTGTGTTCCCACATGCTCAATGATAAATGAGGCTGGACTGCAGATGTACTCTCCTTGCCGAGTTAGATGCATCTTGTCAGCGTTTTTCTATGAAGCATTCCATAGCACTATTTAAGGAACTTCAAAACTGTGTCTCCCGGTATTTTTAGAGACATAACAGGGATTTCTTTGAGATACCTTTCATGCATACTGACACTAAAGTTACAATCACTGTAAAAGTGGAGGGCCAGGAGTTGGGCCTAGTGGTAGATTGCTTGCCTAGCATGCATGAAGACCCGGGTTTGATTCCTCAGTACCACATATGTAGCAAAAAGCCAGAAGTGGTGCTGTGGCTGAAGTGGTATAGCTCTAGCCTTGAGAAAATCCAGGGACCATGCTCAGGCCCTGAGCCCAAGCTCAGGACTGGAAAAAAAAAAAAAGTAAAAGTAGTGGATGGAAAATGTTCATGAGAGAGACTCAAAGCTGAAAAAAAAGACTAGAGATCTATGATAAATAACATGAGCACAATAGTTAAAAATAATGTATTGTTTAGAACAAAACATAGATTCTTAAGGTCATATAGAATGATGCTAAATGAAAGGACCTCCAGGATATAGAAACAAAAGCCATATAATGAGTGATTGTTGTCCTTAATGTACTAGGTTATCTCTCATCTCTTTTGTTGTCCCTTGTTACAGTATTTCTCCTGTTTATCTGATATATTGTATATATACATGCATATTTGGTTATTTGAAGTCTGATAGGGAAGGGAGGAAAACAAGATGAGGGGCTGGGGTGGGGGGAAGGAAATAGGGACCAAGACACGAGAAAGGGTATCAACGTATGTGAAGCAATGCACTGCCTATCTGGTGAATATAATGTAACTCTTCTATTAATTACAATAAAAATATATGAAAAAAGGGCCGGGAGTTTGGCCTAGTGGTAGAGTGCTTGCCAAGCATGCATGAAGACCCGGGTTCAATTCCTTGGTACCACATACATAGAAAAAAGGCGGAAGTCATGCTGAGGCTCAAGTGGTAGAGCTCTAGCCTTGAGAAAGTCCAAGGACAGGATTCATGCCCTGAGCTCAAGCCCAGGACTGGCAAAAAAAAAAAATGAAAAAAATAATGTATTGTAAATTGGAAATGTGCTAAGAGAATCAATTTCAGGTGTCTCTATGCATAAAAAGTAACTATATGAGAGGATAGATGTGCTAATTTGCCTGACAAGAGCAATCTGTTGGTTGCATATTCATCAAAATGTTGTGTTTATAAAGAACAAATATTTGGAAAGTCAGTGGTATTCAAAAGCATCTGTGATTCATTGGTAGTCACAGAAGCAAAAGTTGCAAACATCTGAACTTACTGTTTGATAAAGAAATAAATTCATACAGGAATATACACTTATGGATGGAAACGTTATTACTCATATTGTTACTGTATCTGTTTGTTACCTGGTATATTGTATATACATTTATTTGTTTATTTGAAATAGGAAAGGGAAGGGGTGGAAACAAGATGATTGAGAGGGAGTGGGGGAAGGGAAATGGGGACAAAAACATGAGAAGGGTAGCAATGTGTGAGAAGTAATGCACCTACTATCTGGTGAATGTAACTGTACCCCTTCTATACATTATCTCGATAATAAAAAATAAAATGAAAAAAGAAATAAATTCATACAGGAATATACACTTTTATGGAGGGAAACCAACACTGTCAACATGTTCTAAATGACAGTTTGTCAGTATCTCTGTATAGCTTTAGATACATGCCCAATCTTAGGCTTAGAAGGGTTCCTGAAATAAATTTATCCTAAGTAAATAGTTAAAAATGTGCAATATGTCACTGAAGCTGTAGGAATTTTATATTATTGATAAATACACATTATCTGATGTCTGGTAGAGATTAGGCAGACAAATTCAATGGACACCAAAATAATATTTTACTCAATATTAAATTTATGCAGAATACTGTATTGTTATAGCAAGATGTTTATATAACAGTAGTTATTGAAAAACAAAATATGTTAATATCAACAAAATATGTTTAAGGAAATATAATTTTTAACAGTAAGCTACAAATTCTTCTCTGAATATGCTGGATTTCTAGGATATAATCCAGCACATGATAGTGCGCTAGAAGTATAAAAACTAGACTCATGTTTGGATTTGGCTGATGTTCTTGTTAATGAGCAGTAATTCTAGGCTTAGGGAAAGAATAGCACTGAGATGAAGCTCCATTCTCAACTTGACATCTCAGGAGGAAAGCAATAATAACATGCTATTGCTGGCAATCTTTTATGATGTTGATACTCATCATCACTATGTGATTATACAAAGGGTTTCAATTTCAGGTAATGAATTCACTGCATCTTGATCATTCTCCCTCATTTTTCCCCTCTCATCTCTACTCTCAAGTTAGGTATGTCAATTTTTACCTAATGGACAATGAATATAATGACCTATTTGCTCACCCTTCCTCCCGCCTATCACATTCCTTCCCCCCCCCGCCTACAGTGTTCTTCTTAGTTCTGGTATTATTAACCATGATTGCTAGGTTAGGTTGTCTACTGAGTTTTTTGGGCAGCATGCTTACAGGCTTTGTCATATTTCTGTGCCATAAATACTTGAATTTCTCCAAAGTTCAGCACAGAGGTTTTCTTCATAGATAAGATATTTTCTTTAGTGACGGAAGAGACATATGATTCCATATGGATTTCAGATATGTGGTCATGTGACTCATTCTTAACTCCCATCAGATTCTTTCTGTGCTCCATACTTAAAGTTGGTTCCTTCTTTGAAAAAGGAAATATGAAATGATGCTTCTAACACTACATCAAGATTTTTTAAATATTGGGTTAATGACATATCAAGATCTGAAAATAATTTATACACTAAAACCCTGTAATATTCTTAGATGATAGAAAACTGCTGTAGAGTTATTCCCCAAATGAGTAAGTGTGTGTTCAGATAATTCACAGGAAAGGAAAAACAAATTCCTTTTTTTTGTAATAGTACCCAAGTTCACTATTAGGAAGGTAAGTGTTATTCAAAGTTACAATGCCATAACACAAAATCTATGCAACTAAAAAGCCCATCGATAAAGACTATCAATCTCAAGGAGTGCCTTTCTTGTAGCAGTGGTTTTCTCAATGCTTGATTGCACACTATGTGAACAATAGTTTGGGAACACAGATAATTCTTATTGTTTATGGGAAAGCAAATTGGTATAACCACTAGAGAGAGCAATTTGACAATATCTCTCACTAAAATGCAAGTTTGGGACTCAGCAATTTTACCTCTAGATTAGATTTTTAATAGACACCATCTGTATATAATAAATCCTATAGAAATGCATGCATATGCATTTATATTTGAATATTCTTTGCAGCAAGCATGTAGTTAAATAAAAATTCCCATCAGCACACAATGCAAAGCTAAGCAGCTTTGTGGTACTAGTGAAGGATAATCTTCAGAATATTTTGCAATGCTAACACAAAAAGGCATAATAGCATGTGAGAGATGCTGTTGTTGGAATTGGATGTGAAGAGTACTGTCTGGACTATGAGAAAAGTGAGAGAGAATTCTTTTTTCCCATATATTTTTATTGTAATTAATAGAAGGGTTACATTATATTCACCAGATAGAAGGTGCATTACTTCACAAACATGGATAACCTTTCTCATGTCTTGGTCCCCATTTCCCTCCCCCACCCCCACTCCTCATCTTGTTTCCCCCCCTTCTCTATCAGATTTCAAATAACCAAGTAAGCATATATACAATATATCAGGTAACAAGGTAAAATACTATAAAAATATGAAATAACTAAGGGACAGCAAAAGAGATGGGAAATAACATAGTATATTAAGGATAATAATCACTCATATGGCTTTTGTTTCTATATCCTGGAGGTCCTTTCATTTAGCATCATCCTATATGGCCTTATGTATCTAGGTTTTGCTCTATTGTAAAATCTCTGCTAGGAGAGCCCTAGGTTTCCCTCTTGATTATGATAAATGAGGGAAACCATTGAGCTTATGTTCCTTTGAGTCTGACTTCACTTAATAGGATTTTTTCCAAGTCTTTCCATTTTCTTACAAATAGGGCGAAGTCTTTCTTTCTGACAGCAGCACAGAATTCCATTGTGTATAAATACCACATTTTGTTGATCCACTCATCAATTGAGGGGCATCTGACGAAAGGATTGTCAAACTCTCAGTCTGTTAAATTGATTATATGGTAAGCTTTTTATACATAAAGTTAGTAGTTCTGTCTTTATGAACTGAAATTTACTTATCAGGCTTCCACTGTGAGAATGGTGTTTTAGCCAACATAAAGATTTAAGCTGTATAGCATCCTATTTCAAGCTGAGGAAACAATGTAGGCTTACACTGGGTGCATGGATTTCCAAAGCAAGAAGGCCACATTGTGATTATATGTCTACCTACCTATCCATCCATCCATCCATCCATCTTACCTGTCACTTATCTACATGTTTACTTATTTATGCTGATACTGAATCCTCACTTGGCTTTATTTGCTCAAGATTGTAGTGCTACCACTTGATCCACATCTATACTTTTGGCTTTTCTGGTAATTAAATGGAGATAAGAGTCTCGTGGGCTTTTCATTTTCTCAGGCTGGCATTGAACCATAATATTGAGATCTCAGCCTCCTGAGTAGCTAGGATTATATACATGAGCCACAACACCTGTCTTGAGATTTATTTTTTAAGCATATTTCTTTCACCTTACTCATATTTAGACGTAACAAGCAGTAAAATTCTGTAAGTAAAAGTGACATATTTATTTAAATGAGGAGAAATTTCTTTCCATGAAGGCAGTAAATATAGAAAAATAATTTTATGAATACATTTAATAAAACTAGATAAAAGTATTAGGTATATTACTTATGTTTATGTGTTCATATCATCGTAAATAGGACCAAACATATGAGTTAAATATTAACAAAATCACAAAGCAGTAGCACCCAGTTTAGACCTACTATGTCATGTTAGAGATCACAATTTGTTGGAATCAAACTTCGATTTGTGATGAGAGTATCATATTTATTGCTAAGGCTCATGCTCATTTAGATTTAGAATGTCTGAATGATTTGTTTGGATTCAGTTCTTTCATCTCTGTGCTATTTGGAATTTCCTATGACTTATTTTATATGTTATGTTATGATGCTGGTTATCTTTCGCTCATCATTAATACATTATTTAATACAAGGACAATTCTTCTCCTTAATCATTTTCATAATAACACATGATTATAATTTGGATGTTCAGACTGATTATCAAGATGATAACAAAGACTTCTATTATCTTCTTGAATTTCTCAGAGCCAATTCCAGACGACTTTCAATTATTTTTCAGTTGTTTTTGTCCCAGTGTTTATATACTGGGTCAGAGATTTTAAGTTGCCCACAGAGTATCCATTCTCCTTTCAATTTTGCTAATGAAATATCAATTTTGTTATAGCTAAAAATATATTAATTTAAAAATGTCATTTCTCCTGGGCATAAGTGGCTCATACCTATGATGCTACTAAGAAGGCTAAGATTTGAGGACTGTGCTTTAAAGCCTCAAAGCCTACGCAGAAAAGTCTGTAGTCCTCTTCTCTTCCCTATTAACCACCAAAGAGCTAGAAGAGATGTGGCTGAAGTAGTAGAGTGCCAATCTTGGACAAAAAACTAAGAGGGAATACTCTGACCTTGAGTTCAAGCCCCAGTGCTAGAAAACATACACACACACACACACACACACACACACATATACAATATCACTTTTTAGTTTCCATTATAAAGGTACTTCTACCCACAGTTCATACCAAACAGAAAAGCGCGCGCGCACACACACACACACACACACACACACACACATACAATGTCACATTTTAGTTTCCATTGTAGAGGTACTTCAACCCACAGTTTTGGCTAAGATTTGTAGTTGTGATACAATAGATTAGACTTATCAAAAAAGAGAGAGAAGAAAGATAGATATGACTTCGGAGAAAGAATCTACAAATGTGGATAAAATATTTAAGTTGTGATGATCTTATTGAAAGTAATATTGAATGAACAAAATGAGGGAAATGAGTATCCAGAGGTCATTCTATTCTCATAGATTTGTTTTCCTGTTCTGAAATTTTCTCTAGTGTAAATCTCACATATTGTATACTCCTTTGTTTTCTTTTATTCAACATAACTGTTTTGGAAAGCATCCCTTGGTTCTGAACCACCATGCTATGTTCACCACTGGAAAGAATCCAAAGGCTTTGATCTATAGTACTGGGAAAGGGTCAAGTTCTAAAAGACTTCCCAGAATTGTTTGATTAACTTATGCATGTGATCATGCTAATAAATCCAAGGAAAACCAGGCATCCATTTTTTAACCATAATCTATATGCTATCATTTAAATTTATGTTTTATTCAAATGGCATCTGGGTTTTAGCCACAGAACAGTTAAAACTGTCATAATAATCAACCTTAAGCTGTTCTAAGAGGTGCCTGAAGAATGCTCTAAGAGGGCTATGTTACAGATTAGTCTTCAGGCAGTACGGTAGGAGCTTTCCTCTGATGTCAGGCTTCCATAATAGCCTTTACACAGTTGATTAAATTTCTTTTTCTGGACACTGATGGCTTGCACCTATAATACTAGCTACTCAAGAAGCTGAAATTTGACGATCTAGGTTCAAAGTCAGCTCAGACAAAAAAAAAACCTTGAGACTCATCTCCAGTTAAGCGACAAAAATCCAGAAATAAAAGTGTTGCTCAATTGGTAGAGTACCATCTGCAAATGAGAAGTTAAGAGACCGTGTGGCCATGAGTTCAAGTCCCAGTATGGGTTCTCCCTGAAAAAAATGGATAGTCCCTTTTCCCAGCCCCAAACTAACCAATCAGCTAACCAACCAACTAGCCAATTCACACATCCACCTACCCACCCACCAACAAAGCTGTTTAAATTCATTTAAACATGGTTAATCTTCCTAGGACTTTGATTTTCTGTGGTTTAACTGCTTATGTTAATAATTTAAATTTGGATTTATAATCTCTTAATGATTTTTATCTCACAGTTCTTACATATTGTGTATTAGACGTCCTATGGAATAAAATTTCTTGTTAAGAAATAAACACCACCAAAATGTTTGCATAATTATTCATGGTAATTAGGTTATAAAGATGAATTTCAACTTGAGGAACAACATTTCTCAGTTATTTAATAGAAAAGCAAAAAAGTATGTTTTGACATTTTGATAGCCAATCTGACAATATGCTATCTTTAGAACAGTCAGTTTACAAATACTTTGGAAATAAATACATACAGCATTATTCTCAGTAGTTAAACTGTAGAAACTGTTTGGAGTATGTGTCTAGTGGCTTAATTGAAATGATACCCAGTCAGTCAATAATGATATATCTAAATCCTCAGACCATTTTCCATCCTTCCTCATTTTGAAACTGCACTAAGGATTAAGATCAGAGAAAGCTTATTTGTTCTATATGGCCTTCAGTGAAGTGGCTTGATTCTAAGTTGACTTTTTAGAATACAAGATAGCTCACTTACATGGGCTAGAAAATGGATATTGGCTATTGGCTGGGAGCTCAATTGAGGCTAGGACCTTTTTGTCATGTATGACTTTTCAAAATTATGATAAATGTAGCTCAGTGGTAGAATGTTGTCCTGACATGCTTGAGACTGATTTGATCTCGAGTATCAAAAAAGCATCATGAAAATTCCAGAAAGTGATTATTATACTCCTTTGCACAGCTGAAGAGAGTGAGATTTAGATGCACTCAATGATCTGAGCAAGATTTGTCAGATTCCTAACATCCTCTTTTTACTGCCCTCTACTGACTTCAGCTCCCCAAATATCTGTTTACTTCAAAAGGTTTGCATTTCAAAAAATTACAGTACTATTAACAATATTTGCTACTTATTAATTGTTGAGCCTCACAGTTCTATATCCTTTAAATGCCTTAAATTACCTCAGGTACAGACTTCTTAAAATATTCTAGAAGTAGTACTTTATCCCATGTATATTTTGACATGAATGGTTGAAGATGATGAGGACAATAGAAAACTGGAATATGAGGGCAGAGTAGTGATTTGGTGGCAGTAGTGGAATAACAGGACATAGGCTTTGGAATGGGGTTCAAGCACACACAGATTCACAATTTTGTTCTGAACTTTTGTGAGTATAATGAGGAACTAACAAACCTCAGTACTCAATCAGCCATACGAATTTTGCAGTCATAGCCAACCTGACAAATATAGTGTTCCTAGAGGGAGAATGTCCAAGATGGCAAAAAGAGTGTATAGAAATCTCTTGTGAGGGATCTAGATCTGAGTTGCAATTAATATCCTTTCTGAGTTCAATACCATGTTCTTAATTACACCCTATTCTGACCTTTTTACTTACTGATAAGATATTGTAAAGGGTTTGATAGCTGGACTATTTTCTGATCTAGTATTAGCCAGGTTTTGGGGGTTTTTTCTGTCAGTCATGGGGCTTGAACTCTGGGCCTAGGCATTGTCCCTGAGCTCTTCAGCTCAAGGCTACCACCCTACCTCTTGAGCCTCAGTGCCAGTTTTGGTTTTCCAGTGGTTAATTGGAGATAAGAGTCTCACAGACTTTGGTGCCCAGACTAGCTTTGAATCACTATCCTCAGATCTCAGCCTCTGGAGTAGCTAGGATTACAGGCATGCACCACCATGCCCAGCCCAGCTTTTAAGACACAGTGCAAAACAAAACTGTGAAGCCTCTTATTCAATATTTTATTCAATAAAAATCTTCACATTGGTAACAGGAGTTTAAGTAAAACCAGAATTTTAATCTTAAGTTGCATACTCATTAAGTTGTGTGTATTCTTGTAATTGAGAAGTTACTCATTCCACAGACATTCTGCGTGTTTCAGTTGCACACATATGAACATTAGCTTCTAGGTCCAGAGAGCATCTATAAATGTGGATTTGAGTCTTACTATCTATTTTCTCTGGGTACCATCTTCCGAGAACAGTGGCAGTTATTGAGATGGTTGGCTGCAGTCAATTCCTTTTACTATAACTGCATTACTTTTCTCCTGTCCCAGGTTATTTGATATGGTTTATCACTTTGAAGGATCTGTCTTAATAGCACTCTCCTTCATAATAGGCAGAAATAACCCACCACGTTGAACATAAGCAAAGGGATTCCTGATCACTTAAAACCATCCACTCCTTTAAATTTCACTCATCACCAGCTTCCATTTTCAGAGCCCATGCTATTTGCTACTATTAGCTGTGAGTTACAGTTCTCGTTGCTTAATTCAATGGCTACTTTCCAGGTGACCCCTGCAGTAATAAAATATTCCTGTTGATGTCAAAGCTAATTTAGAATGGAAGTGCACTTGGATTATTAATCAAAACAGAGATTGGGGGATGAGGTAAAAAAAAACCCATAAGGAGAGACTCCATATTGAAAACCCCTCTAGGGACACATACTGTGCCTAATTTATTTAAAATAATTACTTTCCTGAATCTGTTTCTAGCTGATTTTATTTAAATATGGCCAGGTACAAAATTACCAAATTACCTGGTGCTTAATTACAGTTCCATGGCTTGAATTGTATAACACCTCTAGTTGTTTAATCAGTATTCAACTTATTTCTCAACTTGATTATATATTTTTCAAGTACAGTTTAGAAGAACTTGTTTTCCTTATAAGGTAAAATGTTAGAATTGAGTTGTATTAGAGGTCATTTATTTTTAAATGTTATAATATTTATTTTTATTGTGAAGGGGATGTACAGAGGGGTTACATACATAAGCTAGGTAATGAGTACATTGCTTTCTGAAGTGCCACCTCTCCCAGTTATTTTCCCCATAGTTCATTTTCACCAGTGTCTAGTGAATATCACTGCTAAACTCACTCACCCTTTGTCCCATCATTACAGTGCTTCCTTCATTTATTTTTATATCATTCAAGAAATAGACATAGAATTTGACCCCTCCCCACAAACAGTAACACTCTGTGATAAGTACCAGGCTACCAAGATGAAGAGTTCCCAGTTTCTCTTTACTTTTCCTTTCCTCCATTCCTCCCTCCCTCTACTTCATCCTTCCTTCCTTCCTTCCTTTCCTCCTCTCTCTCTCTTTCTTTTTTCATATATTTTATTGTAATTAATAGAAGGGTTAAATTATATTCACCAGATAGAAGATGCATTACTTCACAAACATTGGTACCCTTTCTCATGTCTTGATCACCATTTCCCTCCCCCATCCCGCCCCTCATCTTGTTTCCCCCCTTCCCTATCCAATTCAAATAACCAAATAAGCATATATACAATATATCAGATAACAAGATAAAATACTGTAACAACATGAGATAACCAAGGGACAGTAAAAGAGATGAAAGATAACATAGTACATTAAGGACTACAATCTCTCTCTCTCTGTCTCTCTCTGTCTCTCTCTGTCTCTCTCTCTCTGTCTCTCTGTCTCTGTCTCTCTGTCTCTCTCTCTCTGTCTCTCTCTCTCTCTCTCTGTCTCTCTGTCTGTCTCTCTGTCTGTCTGTCTGTCTCTCTCTCTCTCTCTCTCTCTCTCTCTCTCTCTCTCTCTCTCTCTCTCTCTCTCTCTCTCTCTCTCTCTCTCTCTCTCTCTCTCTCTCTCTCTCTCTCTCTCTCTTCCTTCTCTCCCCTCTCTCCCCTCTCTCCCCTCTCTCGTTCTTCTTATGGGTCATGGGGCTTGAACTCACCCTGAGTGCTATCTCTGAGCTCTCAAGGCTACCACCCTACCTTTGAGTTAAGTCCCGCGTCCCATTCTTTAGACGCCCTTTTGTGCCAGGGCTGGCTTTAAACCTTGATCCTCAGATCTCAGCCTCTTGAGTAGCTAGGATTACAGTCATGAGCCACCACACCTGGTTCTTGCTTTTTGCGAGTGCTGGAGCTTGAACCGAGGGCCTGGGCACTGTCCTTGGATACTTTTCACTCAAGGTTAGCGCTCTGCCACTTGAGCCACAGCACCACTTCTAGCCATTTCTGTGCATGTCGTACCGAGGCATTGAACCCAAGGCTTTGTGTATGCTAAAGCAAGCACTCTATTATTAGGCCATACTCCCAGCCTGGTTTCAGTTTTCTAAGTAGCTGACTAAGCATTAATGGGAAAATTCAAAATTCCAAGCAAAATAAGATGATCTACTTGACAGGAACTAAGATTTAAGAGAATTACTTTACTGATTGTAGAGAATAAAATAGTAATGACCATTCAATCATTTCCTGTTGAGAGCAATCGACAACAAACAAGTAATTTTTTCTTGGATGTACATGACACCTTCATGTAGGAGGGGAGATAAGTGTTAAACTGGCTCTTCAAGCTTGAATAGATTCTCTTTGGACCAATAGAGGACAGAGGAAGGAAAAGGAAGTGAGGTTTATCTTTTTGTTTGTT
Source organism: Megascapheus bottae (assembly GCF_031878675.1). Taxonomy (NCBI): domain Eukaryota; kingdom Metazoa; phylum Chordata; class Mammalia; order Rodentia; family Geomyidae; genus Megascapheus; species Megascapheus bottae. The sequence goes on from NC_143515.1 coordinate 56,423,922, forward strand.
TGTTTTGTTTTGTTTTGATCTTACCCATTCCCCAACGGTGTTTATAATGATAGGCATACAAACTAAGACAGTTCTCATGTAAATTTGAGTTCTCAGCTTGCTTCAGTGAGTTGTTAATTTACTTACTTCCTCCCTCCCTTCCTCTTTGCCTTCCTTCCTCTCTCTTCCTTCCTTCTGGTTACTATTGGAGACTGAACTCAGGGCCTTGTGCTTGCTAGGCAGGGACTCCTTTGCTAGCGCTATACATCTGGCTCCTTATTTTGTGGTGGTTATTTTTGTATATAGGGTGTTGCTTCATGCTAGGATGAGCTTGATCTGTGATTCTTCTGCTTGTGCTTTGCCATGTCACTCATGATGACAAACATGTACCCGCTCCCTTTGCATCCTCTGTAGCTCAGGTGACAGGCATCAGTGCATTCAGGCATTTGTTCAGGTGTAGTCTTGGGAACTTCTCTGCCCAGGTCATTCAATCCCCTAATCTCTGTCTCCCAGACATCTAGGATTACAGGCTTAAGCCATCATACCTGGCTGAGCTATTATGTCTTCCTGTGTTATCATTTCTTTCTTTCCCCAGCTTTTAGCATACACAGTAACTATTTTTCAACCCAATATCACTTCATTTTTGTGGGAAGCAGTTATCCTTTTTTATTTTCCATTGTATTAGTAACCCATTCATAGCCAGACAGGGTACTTAGATTTTGCAGGTGAACATAGGCTGGGTAGCATATGGGGAAGAGTAGGGATGGGGAGACGAGGGCTTCTCTTAGCACACTGTTCTCTGCCAGATTTTTTTCCTGCTGTGAAAATGATACTAAATCTGTAACCTGCAGCACAGATCAAGGATATAAACTTCAAGGGGACAAGGGATTTTACATTTGTAATGTCAGCAAAGGAAAATGGGAGCTATAAATTTCCTACTTGTCATTAGTGTCACTTTTCTAGCCAACTTCAGTAATATGGCTGAGTCTATCTCCCAAGGTGATTTGGATTCTTGCTTAGTATTAGATGTTGCAGTCAACTGCTTCCTTCTTTAAGATGGCTGACCCTGCAACAAAGCCTGCAGGACAGAAGTATAGTGGACCCCAGGATCAATGTATAACAATCATGATTGGTGTTTATGATCAACATGACTACTGGGTTTCTCTAAAGATTCAAGGTCATTTGGTGCTTCTTGGTTATCCATTAAACAAAATAAGCTGTCCAGTTGGGGAGCTCTTAGAATCTGAATATATATATATATATATATATATTTCTTTAGGTAGTTATACAAAGGAAATGTCAATCCACAAGTACATGCCAAGAATTGTGAGCATTCTTGTATCCCAGGCTAAGTAGGAAGTGAAGAAAGGACTGCACTCCAAGGCCAAAATTAGAGAAATCCTGAATATAACTCTCATCTCAAAATGGTAAATTTCTTTTAAAACAAGTACCATTTACCTTTATTTTCATAGGTTTGTTAAACATTGATATCTATTGCTGTATTACAAATTGATTTGTTTCCTACAACTTATGTCTTCTTCACAACAGTCCTGGATATCACTCTAGTTAGCCACTTGGTTTTTTTTGGGGAGGGGAGCAAAAAAGTAAAAAAGGACATGCTTTCTGGAGGTCATGTTTCATATATCATGACAGCAGACTTTCCAAAAAATCTAGTAGAACTTATTTTGGAGACCAACCTTGAAGGATCAGAAGGGCTGTATGTAGTGGAATTTGAGACCCATTTGCATTGAACCACTTGACCTACATCTGTCTAAGGAATGGGAGGAGAGGGAACTTGTAACTTTCATGTCAGAGATTGGTAATGCTGACTGTTATCCAGATCCCAAAGTCTTTTTGTTAAATATCAACTGAATTTTGACAGTGTAGCAACTGTGGAGAAGCAGCATTAAAAACATTCCAGACAGATTAGTTCTACAGGTCTTTTTCAGAAACTTGCAAAAGTAAAATATTTATAGGAAAAATTGGACCATATATTTGCTCTAATAACAACAGCATTCCCATGGAAAGGGTAGGTTTGTTCATTTTTCTTCTCTTGTGAAATAAAATTGTGGAAATAAGCACAATTCACTTCATTTAGTTTCACATCTATAAAAAAAGATGACTGTGAACTCATCTGAAGGCGAAATTGAGCACATAATTCAAGTTAATAGCAGAATTGTTGAACCCAGCTATTCAGATATCCATCAAATAACCTATGTAATGTTTTTCAGATATTACTTCAGCTCCTGATTCACATATTCAAATACTAAGCAATATATTTTTTTATCACCTTTATGAGGAATGATGAGTCTATGAGTTTAATTTGAATAGATGTATTTTTAAAAAGAAAATCAAATGGTACTTCTAGAAAATTTCATTATGTATCAGATCATCATTGGAAAACTTTCCATCTTTGGAAAACCTGCCTTCTATAGTCTATTGCAGAACTTGCCAGAATGTGGGCATTAATTATTTCTGATGTTGGTGGATTTGGTTAGTGATTTTCATATGCAACTAACAAATAGATTAGATTCACTTTAAAGGCTGATAAACCTGGGTAAATTTTCTGAGGCTTTGGCCAGTAAAGCATTTCAGACTAGACGACATCATGAAATATGCTAATGTTGGAAGAGATCTATAGTTAAGAAAGAAAAAAGATATTACTGAGTACTGTGGCTCACCTGTATAATCTTAGCTACTCAGGAGGCAGAGGATCTTTATAGGAAGCCAGCCTGGAAAAACAATTCTAAGAGACTCTCATGTCCAATCAGCTGCAGGCAACATGGTCTAGCTTGAGTGATAGAGTCAGCCTGAGTAAAATAAAGCTAAATGCCATGAGGCTCTGACTTCAAGCCTCACTATCAACACACACACACACACACACACACACACACATTGATAACAGATTAGAATCATGATGTAATATTTTCCCATATATTTTTATTATAATTAATAGAAGGGTTACATTATATTCACCAGATAGAAGGTGCATTACTTCACAAACATTGATACCCTTTCTCTTTTTTTTTTTTTTTTGCCAGTCGTGGGCTTGAGCTCAGGGCCTGAGCACTGTCCTTGGACTTTCTCAAGGCTAGAGCTCTACCACTTGAGCCTCAGCACCACTTCTGGCTTTTTTCTATGTATGTGGTACCGAGGAATCGAACCCGGGTCTTCTTGCATGTAGGCAAGCACTTTAACCACTAGGCCAAACTCCCGGCCCCCATTGATACCCTTTCTCATGTCTTGTTCCCCATTTCCCTCCTCCCACCCCCATCCCTCATCTTGGTTTCCCCCTTCCCTATCCGACTTCAAATAACCAAATACGCATATATACAATATATCAGATAACAAGGTGAAATACTGTAACAATATGAGATAACCAAGGGACAGCAAAAGAGATGAGAGATAACATAGTACATTAAGGACAACAATCACTCATTATATGGCTTTTGTTTCTATATCCTGGAGGTCCTTTCATTTAGCACCATTCTATATGACCTTATGTATTTAGGTTTTGTTCTATTGTAAATCTCTGCTAGGAGAGCCCAAGGTTTCTACTGATTATGACAAATGAGGGAAACCATTGAGCCTATGTTCCTTTGAGTCTGGCTTACTTCATTTAATAGGATATTTTCCAAGTCTTTCCATTTCCTTACAAATGGGGGGATGTCATTCTTTCTGACAGCAGCATAGAATTCCATTGTGTATAAATACCACATCTTGTTGATCCATTCATCAACCAAGGAACATCTGGGTTGGTTCCATATCTTTGCTATGGTAAATAGTGCTGAAGTGAATACATGATATAATACTTTTATTTGTAACATTTCACATATCTTTGTTATGAATGGAGTAAGATTTAAGAAACAAATTTTCCAAAATAGATACGAATGCTATCTCTGGGATGGTAGTAAAGGCAGAAAACAATGAAATAGATTTGTACAAATAGGAGGATCGTTATCCAGGACATCCCAAGCCAAAAGTGAGTTTTTATCTCAAAAACAACCAGAGCAAAGGGCTAGAGGAAGGGCTAAAGGAAGAGGAAGAAAGAAGAAAAGAAAGAAAGAAAGAAAGAAAGAAAGAAAGAAAGAAAGAAAGAAAGAAAGAGAAGAGAAGAAGAAAAAAGGAAGGGAGAAGAGTAAACAATTAATCCCAACAACAGCAACATCCTAAAACTATGTTTGTGAAAATCTGCCATGTCTTCCATTTTCCTTGTCTCTGCCCAAGTTGACAGCACCAGCTTAAGTCTGGAATATGAAAGTCCGTTATTTTGCTTCTGGAGAGAATGACCTGATTTCAATTTAAGGATGAACTCATACACTTTGTCACATTATCAGCAAAAGCAGCCCGAGGAAGACTGTGACTCTGCTAGCTTTAGATTACAGTCCCCTTATGGTGAGCTTAAATCTGGACAGAGGGCTAGAGATCTGACATGGGAGGTCTTGAAAGTAAGCAAGACAAAGGAGGTTGGGTGGTTTCCCAGCATACCACTTTGTGCTCTAAATGGTACACCTGAAGAGCTGAGAGGATCCACGTCTTCCATGCTGTCCTGACGAGGATGTACATATGCAAAGAATGTCTTAGCTAGTCCATCTGCAAAAGGAGACGTGAGCATACACATGCACACTGCCTACACTCTGATTGGACTTTTTATCTCTCCATGGAGACTCACCTGTCAAGCAAGGTACCTCACCAGAGCCATGTTTTGGGTTTTTTAAGGTTAAATCAACCATTGGGAAAATCAACAGGGATGGGAAAAAAAGAAAGAAAACACAAACTTCAAAAGATGACTAAGTCATCAGCAGACACACACTGCAGTTCTGTGCAGATATTTAAAGAAACAAAAAAACTTCTGAAAGAAACAAAGATATGAAGCAGCCAAAATATAGTCTGAAATGCTGTTTTAATGAAATTTGCGTTGAAATGTAAGATGCATGAAGAAACAACAACAACAAACAGGGAACTGTGTCGCCAAACTGAGAAACTAGGCAGTCAGTGGAAATAGAGGGAACTGGGATGTTAGATTTCTTATAGAAAATATTTATTTATTTTATCATTTATATCGTGTAATAAAATTATAAATTTTCTATTATATTATTGCATTTTATTTTTTTAATTTTATTGTCAGGGTGATGCACAGAGGAGTTACAGTTACATTTGGAAGGTAGTAAGTACATTATTTCCTTTTTGTGTGTGTGTGTAAAGGTCATGGGGCTTGAACTCAGCCTGGGCGCTGTCCCTGAGCTCTTCAGCTCAAGGCTACCACCCTACTCTTGAATCAAGCCCCACTTCCCATTTTCTAGGGGTTAATTGGAGATAAGAGTCTCAGGTCCTTTTGTGCCTGGGCTGGCTTTGAACCGTGATCCTTAGATCTCAATCCTCCTGAGTAGCTAGGATTGCAGGGGTGAGCCACAGCGCCTGGCAAGTATATTACTTCTAGAACATTATTATTCTTCCCATGTTTTTCTCTCACTTTCCTCTCCCCTATAGAAAATATTTAAAGCAGTTATCCTAAATATGTTCAAAGAACTGAAATAAACCTTTGTTTGTAAATTTTAATGAAATTAAGAAGAATGAATCTCAATAAAAAAACAAGAAAGTAAAAAGAAGGAATTCCAGAGATGTAAATGACAAAAGGATCATCGCATGGAAGGGTAGAAAGTGGACCAGTTAACTTGTGTTATCTGTCAGTAGAATCTATGTGCTTTGGAGAATAAAGAATGAATGAAAACTAAAAAGGACCTCAGAGATCTAGGGGATAATACCAAGGATAAAGATAGAGAGTGAAAACAAAAATAAGTAAAACTGTAAGGAGAGATGCTGGCTCACATATTACTGAATTTGATGAAGAACTTTAACATCTGATCGTAGAGGATCAGTGGAATTTAAACGTAACTATTATACTGTCACACTATTTTTTCTTTTTTTAGTCCAAAGACAAAGAAAATTCTTGATGGCTGGAAGAGATGAATGAATAGAGTTAAGGTAATGACAGTATTACTAGGGGATGATTTTTTAAAATCCGAACATCAAAATCCAGGAGGGAAATAAGCAATGTGATAAGCAAGGTGAAATAAAGAAAAAAATCTCAGGGAAGATTTTTACAATATTCTACTTCAAAACTGAAGATGAGGCTAGAATCCAGTGGCTCATTCCTGTAATTGTAGCTTGTCAGGACACTGAGATATGAGGATTACAGTTCAAAGGCATTTTGATCAGGATATAGCTCAGGTGGTAAGTGCCACCCTTGAGCCAAAAAGTTAAGGGAGAGCAGGCTTTAGCCTTGAATTCAAGCCCTAGAAGAAGCACTTGCACACACACACACACACACACACACACACACACACACACACACACACACACACAAAGTGAAGATGAAATAAATATATATAACATGCACAGAAATACATACACAACTCTTCAAAGATAAATAAATCATAAGATTGTGATGTACAGTTTCTGGGTTTTACAATGTATTATGGTCATTCAAAATGCAGCATACAAAAAAATTCCACTTATGTGAAATGTCTTGCAATGTTAAATCTATAAATAGATTAACTACCAGATCTGTGGTGATATGGACCTCTTGGCTGATAAAAATAATCTGAAACTAGATTGGAGAGATAACTGTATTGCTTAAAATGACTAAAATATTTACATATATACTTATAGAAGGTGGATATTGGTATGTGTATAATATGTCAATAATGAGGTTGTTTAGTTGGTTTTTATTTTTAATGGAAGCACCGGGGCTAGAACTGAAGGCCTGGGTGCCATCCTTCAGCTTTTATACTCAAGGCTGACACTCTACCACTTGAACCATAGCTTTCTTCCTGACTGACCTTTTGGTGATTATTTGGAGATAAGAATGTCATGGACTTTCCTGTGCTGGCTTTGAACTGAAATCCTCAAATCTCAGCCTCCTGAAGAGTAAAGATTACAGGCATGAGCCACTGGTACCTAGCCATATGTATATAAGTTCTTTTTTTTCTCTATTTTGTTTAAGTAGTTGCATATGGGAGTTACCATTCAACAAAGCAGTTAATAACTACAGTACAAAGCAATTAATATCTACAGTACAGTATGATCGATATCGCCTCTTTCAACATTCTCACCCATCCCTCCCAACCTACACCTTTCTCTCCTTTCCTTAATTTTGTAGCATATGCATTGGATTTTTTTTTACTGTATTCTCTCCACCTTTTCTTGTCATTCTTCTACTCCCTACCCTTGAACTCACCTTGTCCTTTCATGTACGTAATTCCTGGATTTGGGGTTAGTCTAAGGAATTTTGAAGAGTAAATTGGTAGATTTGATAAACCCCAATTCATTTACCCTTGCATCTAGCTGATGATAGCTTCTTGTTTTAGTTAAGAAATCTTTATTTAACTCAAGATAATTTAGATCCCCTATTACATTTTTCTCCTAGAAGTTTGATGGTATTATACTTTTGCTTTGATGCAGTGTATGTTGAATTTTGCTTCTTTCAGCTTGTCTTCTACCTGTTCCTATACAATGATTCTTTTTCTAGACGAGTAGATTCCTCACAAACATGGGTACATCATTAGTCAGTGAGGCTCTTACCTTAAATCTCTAAATATCGACTAAAATTTTCTATACAGCTCATTTGTCACTCTATCCTATTGACCTTAGCTTTTTTGCCTCCCAGAATTCTCCACTCTGCTTATTCAACTCAGAGAGAATACTAGGCCCAGTTTGGCATTCTCCCTATGCTCTTGCCTATGAGCAGTGACTAGAAGCAATCTTATGGTATACCTCATATGGTTTTCTTTCTTCAGGAATCATAGTCCTGTGGTATTCATTGTCCAGTGCTTGAGACTTGTTGCTACAATTTTGTCCTTCCGTGTTCTTAGTTGTTTGAGATGAGAGGATAAATCCAATCACTGCAAGAGAGGGTGGGGTTTCACGTAAGATTTTTACAATAATGCTTATACTTAAAAATCTCCAAAAGTCTCAGTAATTATGGCCCAACAAATATAAGTTAGACAATAAGTACAATATGATAGGGATAATGAGAGGAGAGGAGTGAAGGACAAATGTTCAAAGGTAATTCCAGTGGGTCCTGAACACTGAGGGCTAATGAGAGTGACAGTAGCGGGAAGCATTTCACATTTTCAGCTTAGAGCTTAAATCAAAGGGCAAGGAGAAGCACACGTGTATTCATTCATGCATTTACTCTCTGAACAGAGATGTCAAGGACAGGAAGAAAAAGTAGCTGCCTCCTCTAAGACAATATCAATCTTGAAGTATTCAGTTGTGACATTGCCAGAAGAGGGAGACTGCAGGATTCAAAATGTTAATTAGACTCATTCAGCAGTTGTGTGGGGAAAAAAGCATAGAGATAAGCAGAAATGTTATTGCAGCAATATAGGTCTTTTATTTCCAATGTGGCTATATAATACAATCTAAGACAACACATGATATATTTCATAATTTGAGATATTTCTAATGGGTAAGAGCTAAAAGTATAAATTGAAGTGGTAGGGCCCTTTAGTAATGTGAGGCCTTGCGTTCAATCCCAAGTGCTTCTGAAAATGAAATATGATGAAATAAAGGACCAAAGGTGAACAAATGTAACAGTCATTCATAGCACAATATGTTGGAAATAAAGTTTACAACTCAGGAGGGAGTCGGGAGAGGGAAAGTGGGAAAAAGACATGTGAAGGGGTAAGAACATTCGAGAAGAAATATACTCATTGCCTAATGAAAGTAACTGTAACCCCTCTATACATCACCCTGACAATAAAATTTAAAAGTATAATAACACAAAACAAGGATTTCTTGAATTAAGAAATTCAGCAGGGATAAGAAAAGTGAAGGGGCTGGGAACATCATCTAGTGGTAGAGTGCTTGCCTGGCATGCATGAAACCCTGGGTTCAATTTCTCAGTACCACATACACAGCAAAAATGTCCAAGGAGAGTGCCCAGGCCCTAAATTCGAGCTCCAGAACTGGCAAAAAAAAAAAAAAGAAAGGAAAAAAGAAAAAGGAAAAAGAAAGAAAGGAAGAAAGAAACCAGGTATTGATGGCTCATGCCTATGATCCTAGCTATAAAGAGGCTGAGATCTGAGCATCAAGGTTCAAAGCCAGCTCAGGCACAAGGGACCTGAGACTTGTATCTCCAATTACCTCTAAAAATCAGGAAGTGGGGCTTGGCTCAAGGGTAGGGTGGTATCCTTGACCTGAAGAACTTAGGGACAAGGCCCAGGCACAGGGGTAGGGTGGTAATCTTGAGCTGAAGAGCTCAGGGACAGCATCCAGGAGAAAGAGAGAGAGAAAGGAAAGAAGAAAGGAAGGAAAGAAGGAAGGAAGGAAGGAAGGAAGGAAGGAAGGAAGGAAGGAAAGGAGGGAGGGAGGGAGAAAGGGAGGAAGGGAGGGAGGGAGGGAGAGAGGGAGGGAGGGAGGGAAGGGAATGCATCAATATGTTAATAAATTATATATTGAGATGAAAACATTTTATTTAGAATGTAACTGAGTTTACTACTGTAGCCATCTTAGAGGAAACTATAAAAATAGAATCATATTCATCCCAAATAATACTATCAAAGCATATGAAGATTCATTGAAAGATTTCTTTCTATTTAAATGCATCTCTAGTGAATAGAGACAATAAAAATTGATGAATGATTCCATCTTCCTACTCACTGATTTTGTGTGTGTTAATTTTATACAACCAAGGAAGACTTCTAGTTTCTAGAAGACAAGTAATTCAACATTCCCAGGAGGAAGGATTGTAAATACAAAGAATCCTGAACCACAGATAGAAATCTCCAGCACATTTGCAACTCTGTTTAGGATTAAGGTAGAGTCACAAGAAGTGGCTTTCAAGATTGATATTATTTGGACCCCTGGGGTAGTATCGCAGGTTCTCACAATGGGCAAATCGATGATGTGTTTCTCATAGGGCATTAACGTTAGTGGGAATAAAACTCACATTTGATTTTCTCACCACTTGCAAGAAAAGAGGCAAAGAGAAAAGAAGTAATTTGAGATAGTTTTAGCAGTTAGGCCTGTTTACAAACCAAATTATTGCTCTTTGAAAAGTCAGATGTAGTGTCTCAGTGCTGAGCTGGGAGGTAAAGGCAGACCTCATTTCTCTTTTAGATGAAATGGATATCTTTGTCCATTTTCTTTTCAGATCTGATCCCTCCCCATCCCCTCTTACTAATTTGCCCTTCTGGGTAGTCTTTCAAAGAAGGAAACTCACCAGAGGGCAGAGGAAAATGAAGCCAGGTTTAATTGACTAACATTTTCTATGGCTCAGGGCTGAGAGGCAAACCTTTTAAGTTTTTGCCATTTGGCAGGAGTCTTAATAATAGGCTTCTAGAATCAAAGCAAACCCCTTTAACTTCTATTAACAGGAAATTCATTGGTGACTGCCACTTACAAAATGCTCCCTGTGGGGGAACTAAAATCTTATATGAATATTACGAAGTGTGGAACAATTCAGTACTACTGACCTGTAATAAAGTATCACAAATGACATGGGAACACATGCAAAAGTTTTGCTATAAAATCTTGAAGAACTAGCACTTCCAAATCTCATAGTAGATAAGGAGACTAAAATGTCACAGAATTATTTTTCAGTCATTAGCTGAAATCATTGAATTAACAGCAATTGCCAAGTTTTAAAAAAAAGGAGAGTTACTATGGAGATATAATTCACAATTAAAAGCTATGACTAGATATAAAATAAACCAACGATAAATATGTCTCTCTTTTGATGTCAGGAGAGATGACTTCTACTGATAGCAGAAGATAATAGATCCATTGTCTTTCCTCTAAGGACTCATTAAGGTATTAAGACTTCAGTTAAATCCCTTAATCTTTCTGAATCTCAGGTCTGTCCTTTGTCAAGTACAGCAACAGACACCTACTTCATTGAGAAACTAGGTTTGAGACAAACTTTATATAAGTCAATGTTTCAAGTACTTTTGGTGAATCTCTAATACGTACCATCCAAGCCTGCAAATGATTGCCAACAATCCTTCTCCCTTTCATAATCAGGGTAGCTAAAAGATATTTTGTCATATTGAGATTGTAGCTGCATTTCCAAAGCAGAAGCAACAGGTACTAGCTTCAAAAAGGTGACGTAAGCAGTACCCCCATCTCTTGCTACCAAGTAGAAGATTGCATTTCAGACTCATAGGACAGTCAAATGATTGAGAAAGAAAAGGGGAATGCAGAGACAATTGTTCACATGGGTCATCTTTCTTCTACAGCCACTACCATGAATCCCCATCTGCAAAGCCAGTACTAGCAACGTGAAAGCTTCTTCCATTCCAGCAATCTGACATTTTACCTCTTGGTTTGCTCATTCAATAATCCTATTTTAAGGTTGGCTGTGGGCAGCCTTCCTTATATCTATAAACAAGTCCCTTTGCTATGTGACTTCCAGATTTATTCATTCTTTGGATTAGCACATAGAATTTGGGGGTGGTATGGGTATTCTGGTTAGCATATAAAGCAAAAGAAGAGCATTCTCAGAGAATTATTAGACCAAATAAGATCTAACAGCTTATCCAACAATTTTAACTTCTCATAAGCGCTCAGTTTTTACAAGTTGCTTCAAGCCATTTACAACATTTTCTTGGCTTCTTTATTAATATTTAATTTACATAAATTTTATATCTATATTTGCATAAATTTTGTTTTTGAAAACTTTTAGAAGCATCTTGGGTAGCTTTGGTAACTGCTTACTATCAGATGAAAATCTCTCATCATTAAAATAAGGATAATAATATTTAATGTGTGTATATTATATGGTTTTATACAATGACTAAATGAGCAAAAGTGATGAAATATTTTGTTCAAAAACTATATCTTCTGTGCATACGGCTTATTTTAAAACTATGGCAGAAGGTGTTACCATCATATGATATATTAAAACAAAATACTGCAGTTTTCTAAAGCTACTTGTTATGTTTCAACTTGCAAAGGCTCACCACCAAACACAATTCAGTGTATGCCATATAATATAAAAAGAGTCATGTAGATAGACTGCAAGAAGAAAAAATATTGCTTTCCAGAACTGATTTTGAGAAGCCAGTAATCTGAAATGTGTTTACTGTTTTTCTTCATTTACCACAATCTTCCAGTCTCCAAAAACTCTATTCCATTTTATATAATGCTTATTGTTAGGTGACAATTGCTATGAAATTACCAAGGATGACTTTAAGATGGCAAGCTGAAATAATGGCAGCATAAGATACTTTCCTTTGGCTTCTTGATATTTACTGTAACAGTAGCTATTGTAGATAACAGACATACACTTGAGAAAATAAACTTATAGGAAGAAAAGTTCATTTGGGTTATGATTTCATGGTTTCTTGGGCGTGTGGCAGAATGTGATGTCTGATTTAAGAACATGGTGGAGAGGATGCATTCTTCTCATGCTATCTGGGAATTAAAAGACAGGTCCAGCATCTCTTAAACACATGAGCCAATAACCCATTTTGGGCCCCAATTAGGGTGGTTCTACCACCTGCCCAAAGGTGCCATATACTGGGGATCATGTTTTAACACATGATTTTTTTGGTGACATTCCAGGACCAAGCTACAACATCAGTATTTAGTGTAGATAGTGTTTTTGAGGAATAACCATTTGGTTATTTCTTCTTCTCATGAGCAGAAGAAATTTCCTTCACCATTCTAAATGCAGCCAAATACAACATATTGTCAACTCTGACAAAACAAGAAACATTTAATCACCCAAGATTTTCTAATGAATATGCAAAAAGCAATGGGACATGGGGCCTGTGTTATGTTTAATAGCAAAAATTCTTTAAGGAACAGTAGCTGAAGAGATATTACAAATCATTCAACCACAAAATAGAAATTATTCACAAATCAGCAATAAATAAGTTAATAATAACAAAACAAATCAATGAGACCATCAGAAGGGAATATCTTTTATCCATATATTTTGTCTCCAAATTTATCTCCATGGAAAATACCCCATCAACTTTTGACACATGCAGTTTATTTTCCTTGGCTACTTCCTGCAGTTTTAGCCTTGTAGATATTTGGACACAAATAAAAAAGAGCTTAAGCATTCAAATAAGTATTTAGCATTATGTTGGCCTCAAGTTAAAGGCCGTTAAGCAACTACTTTATGACATATAATAAATGAATTTTATTTGTCTTGTTTACTGGGTAATTATCTTATGGGGATTTGAAATGCAAATTCTATATTACGGATCATAGTTCTAATACAAGTTCAGTGCCTTGTCATGAGCTGAGTTTCTTTTAATTTGGTTCTTTTAATTTTTTCACTTTAATCTTTAAGTATCCTTAGGTAGTTAAAGTTTAGCGTGACAGTTTATGAACACAATGCATCTTGATAAATGTCACCTCTGTTATCATTTTCTCTTGTCTCTCCAAATACCATCCATCTCCTCAAGTCTGAGTCTATAGTCAGAGATATGGGTATACAGGTTTTGTGCATTATTTCCTCTTTGAGTCTTCCACATTCCATGAGTTCTCCCACATGTACCTGCAGCAACTGACCTCAAGTTAAAAGTATTCTATGTTCCTCCTTCAAATCATGGCGTTTCTAGGGATGATTTTTGTGGTAGGTGCACCTGTTTTGTTTTAGGCACCATGTTATCCTGTTGCCATGAATGAGTATGAAGTAGAACAGTCTTGACAAAGGAAATGATCTAGTGGAACAATGAAGGTTTGCACATAATACTGTAACAGAGAACTAACCTATATTTGATAGAATAGTCAGCACCAAACATTATCTCTTAATTTTGCCATAGAGAAAATCAGTGTAACAAGAAATTCAGTGATGATGATACAGCACTTTTACAATGTTTCTTATTTAAAATTTAAAATTAACTATTGAAGATAACTTTTTTTGTGTGTGTGGCTCGAACTTGGCCTGGGTGCTGTGAAGGAGCTCTTACAGCTCAACGCTACCGCCTTAGCCTTGAGCCAAGCCCCATTTCCTGTTTTCTACAGGTTAATTGGAGATAATTGCAGTCTCAGGTCCTTTTGTGCCCAGGCTGGCTTTAAACCTTGATCCTCAGATCTCAGCCTCCCGAGTGGCGAAGATAACTTTTAAGGCTTATTTATCTTCGGAGATCTGTTTCTAGAACATCTTATATTACATACAAAGCAAAGTGAGACTGTTAGGAGAAACACTGTATAAGAAGGAAGTCTGCAATATACTCAGTATCAGAATGTCTTCTAATCAATAGGAGAGCATAGCTTTTTCCTTTTTTAGAAAGAACATAACACTCCAGAAGTCTCATAGCCAAATAATGTTGTAGGGCAGATTGTACTAAGTATAGAACATAGTGTCAATATTAACCTAGACAGATTATTTTACAACTTATGACATATGATGACATTACGAGAACTTATATATAATAATAGTTTGAAATAATTAAAGTTTTCTTGTTTTGTATGGCCAAACCACTAACAGAGATAGAGAGAATATACCTTATATCTGTAAATAATGCTGGATCACAAATGTGAAAGTGATTTGACAAAAAGAATAATCAGGAATAAAGCAAACCAAATGCTATTATACTACATAGTGCTGGTTACTAAGTATATATTTAGTGAATTTATTTTTCATGGCTCCAAAATATAAAACTAACATATGATACAATTTTACATGTTTACCTATCATTTTTACCGCATTGTTGTATTTTAGATATGAAGTGTCCTCACAAAGGACTCTATGTTCAAGGCTTGGTTCCCAGCTCCCGGGTCCAATTAGTGGGAGGTGATATGGCTCCTACTCATATGATTCCTAGTGCTGTTACTTCACCAAAGGATTTTGTTTCCGGTGGGTTTCTAACCTGAGGGCATTACTGGGAGGTGCTGGAAACTTTTGGAGGTGAGGTAAAGCTGGAGGAAGCAGGTTACCGGAGACCTATCTTTGGGGACTATACCTTGTTCTAGGTTTCTTTCTGCTTCCTAGCCACAGTTAAATGAACAACTCTGCTTTACTAAAACTTTTCATGATAATCTATCTCACCACAAGGTCAGAAAAGATGGAATTAGTTGACCACCACAGAAGTCTAGTGATGGATGGTTTAAAACAGGATATCTCTTCTCTCAAAATCCTACTCAACCTACAAGCTAAGCAATCAAGCTCTTGAAGTTTTTAGTGCTTGACAATTTGCATGTTTCACCTATTGCCAGCATGGTAAATTTTAAGGTCCCATGGTAATATAACTGAGTCCCCATTCTTGAAATTATAATAACTGTCTCTTACAATCTTTCAAGTATATCATTATTTCTCAGTTTTAAATGTGAAGGAGGTACTCATAGAATAAAATGCAAAGTTGATATTTACCTGTAAACTTGGGATGGCTATTCACTAACTAAAAGTAAAATAAAAAATTGACAATTTTGATTATACTAATACAAAAGCTTCTATTTGTTATATAACAAAGAAATGAAGACAATTTTTTCTAAAAGATGTCAACTCCAAATATGTTTTTGGAGAACATATTTAAGGAAATTTCCTACAAATTAAGGAAAACATGGGCAAAACATTAACAATATTTCAGTCATAGAAGCAAATAAATAGCATGAAATAAGATTTCCAATAGTACAAAAATGAGATCAATGTAAATAAAAACCTTAAACCATGAAAAGATGCCATTTTACTTAAACAAAATAGACAAACAATATTCATATAGCTATTCTGAGAGGGAGGGCATGGGGGGAAAGTGGGAGAAAATGAAGGTGGAGGTAACACTAATGAAAAAGAAATGTACTCATTATCTTACTTATATAACTCTGACACTTCTGTACATTACCTTTAGAATAAAATTTAAATTAGAAAAGTTAGAAGAAAATAAAATTGTGATATTAACAAGATTTGGAAGATGTGAAACAATGAAAACTCTGGCATGGTAACATTGAGAGTATAAATTAAAAAGTTAACTTGGTACAAATCTTTTCTTATACGAGGGGATATTGTTAAACTCTGGCTTCTTGAGAGAAACATGGGTAGATTTCAGAGAGTCTGCCATGTTCAAGAGAAGAATTTTTTTTTGTTTTTTACTTCATCTTTCCTTTCTAATTAAAAGGTAGTATTTCTCTCCATTATGGATGGAAGAAAGCATCTATAGTATTATAAACAATATCTATTCTTTACCACAACTTAAAATACAGATATGGTCAAATTGGATTACAGTTATTGCATTCAAATATTTATATTGATCATTTCTTAGAAATTAAGGCGGTAATTATACCATGGCTAGGTTTTTATTATTTAATGAGATAATAAAGAAGAGTACTTATTATTGTAATACACATTTACAAAAATATTTAAACTGCATTTGCAAGAAAAATGGTTATTAAACCTATGTATTTTATCTCAGTTATTTAAAATGTCTAATTCTCATTAACATTGTTAGAAGAGGCAATATAAGTTTCTTTGGACTCCCACATTGAGGTATTTTAAAAATCAATTCCTTATGATTGTGGCATAGTCTATGTTTATTTTTCAGAAAAGTCTTATGTCTTCTTGGGGCAGCCTTAGGTCTCAATCCTCCTTATCTCTGTCTTCAAGAAGCTAAGATTATAGTCATATATCACCTTGCCCTACCATAAAGAAGCCTTTTATATGCACATCAAGTATTTTTATTGATAACTATTCTTTTTTCCTTCTTTTTAAAATTTTTAAATTTTATTGTTGGGGTGATGTATAGAGGGGGTTACAGTTTTATTCATCAGGTAGTAGGTACATTACTTCTTGAACGTTGTTGCCCCTTCCCATGTTGTCTGACTATTCTCAATAGTGTGATTTATAATAGCAAGAGCCAAACAATTCAAATGTTCCTAAAATGTTCACTGGATAAATAGAAATTTAAGAGTAAAGTAGAATACTGAAAATAATCAGTTACATTCTCATTTTGTCTTATTGTCTATTAGATTTAATAGCATAAGGAAGTTTCATTGTGAAAGCATATATACACATATACACACATATTTATATTACACATATATGTAACATTCCCTTAGGCTCCTCTCCTTCCCTTTTCTAACAGTATCTTGTGGGCAACACTGTCATATGTTCATATGTATATATATATATATATATATATATATATGAATATGTATTTGTGTATGTGACACAGCCTGAACTTCTTCATACTCAGGACTCTCTTTTCCCCCAGTCCTTCCAACTGATTCTCCTTACACATTTTCCCCCCTCTTCTACACTCTTGCAATTGTTCCATTGCTATTGTTCTTATCTTTTAGAGCTTGATTATTCAGTTGAAGTTCTTGAGTTTAGCTTATTTTGCTCAATATGTTGATCTTTCTGTTTTGTCTACTTTCCTGCAAGTGTCACAATTTCAGGTTTTTTTCTTTATGACCAAAGAATATGCCCTGGGGTACATATGCCATATTTTCTTCTTTTTCAAATTATATTTTTATTATCAACAAGTGGTTGTGAAAAGGAGTTACCATACAACAAATCAGCTAATGAACAGGTTTTTAAATCCCCTCTTTGTCTGATTCCATAGCTTAGATCTTGAGAATAGTGCTGCAGCTATCCTTCTTGTGTGTTGATTTGTGTCCTAGAGTAGTACATAGTAGGATCTTATGTTTGGTCAAATTTTAGCTTGTTGCTAAACCTCCTTACTTTCCATAGTGGTTGCACTAGTTTGTATATCCACTAGCAGTGTATGATGGTTCCTTTTTCAACACATCCGGCCAGCACTTACTGTGTGTTTTCTGAGGATAACTATTCTGATTGGAATGAGATGGAATCTCATTTGGCATGGAATCTCTGTTGGCATGTCCTTAGAGTTAAGGATGCTGAGCATTTCTTCATGTGTTTGTTAGCCATTTACACTTCTGAGAAATATCTGTTCTATGCATTTGCCTTTTATTAACCGGATTACTTGTTCTTTTCATGTTTATTTTTTGAACTTTTTGTATGTATGTTCTAGGTGTTATTTGTCCACTAAATACGTGGTAAAGTTTTTCTTTCATTATATGGGTTTGTCTCCCTCCCTCCCTTTCTTCCTCCTTCTCCTCCTCTCTCTCTTCTTTTCTCTCTCTTCTTTTTTCTTCCTTCCTTCCTTCCTTCCTTCCTTCCTTCCTTCCTTCCTTCCTTCCTTCCTTCCTTTCTTTCTTCCTCTTTCTGTCCTTCCTTCCTTCCTTCCTTCCTTCCTTCCTTCCTTCCTTCCTTCCTTCCTTCCCTCCCTCCCTCCCTCCCTCCCTCCCTCCCTCCCTCCCTCCCTTCTTCTTTCTTTCTTTCTTTCTTTCTTTCTTTCTTTCTTTCTTTCTTTCTTTCTTTCTTTCTTTCTTTGTTTCCTTCTTTCTCTTCTAGTACAGAGAATTTGCCTCCAGTCCTGGGCACTCTCCCTTAACCATTAACTTTTCACTTGAAACTGGTGCTCTGTCACTTGAGTCACATTTTCACTTCTGGATTTTTTTTTTTTTGAGTGGTTAATTGTAGTTAAGAATCTGATGTACTTTCCTGCCTGATCTGGTTTTGAGTCATGATCCTCAGCTCTTAGCTTCCTGAATAGCTAGGATTACAGGTATGAGCTACTGGTGCCTGGCTGAACTTTTAAGACCTGTTTTATTGTTTCCCTGGCTTCTATTAATACACAAATTAGGAAAACAATTCTATATAAGCATATCATTTTGGGAGACATTTAAAAAACTAGGTTTGAAACCAACTTTTTATTTGTAAGTAAAAAGATAAATTGCCATAATACATATTAGATAAATTACATGATAGTCCCCACTTATCTTGGAAGACAGTCTTGCTAAGCAAGACTTGAATTTCAAGTAGATCCTTAGGGACCAAAAGAAACAAGGGTACAGATCCATGGGAATGACTCCTAAACCCATGGTGAGTTCGTTTAGAGAATTGATATTAATTGACATTAATATCAAGGAATCATAAAATAATGTTAAAAACTATCCAAATAATGGAAATGTAATGTATTTTTCTTTTCCTTGTAAATGAAACTCATAAAAGAGCTGAAAAAATCAGACATCTTACTTATAATGTTTGAGAAATAATCAAAATAATACTCCCCTAAGTGGTAATTAACTGATGCTTGAAAAGACAAAATAAGTTATATTTAAAGATTTATTTTGTTTTCCAAAGTGAGAATGGCAGAATACCTGAGACAGATGACTGCTTTGAAAAAGGAAACAAACAAATATGCTCATCAAAATCTAGTATGTTCTTAAATTTCTTTTATCAGCATCACTATTTTTTGTTATTTGAAGCAGATGTTCATCTAAACATAGTTGTTTGCTTCATGCCATCAAGATACGATAAACATGATAATTATACATTCAACCTTAATTCATGTATGTCCTAATTTTCACTTTATCAAAATGATTTTGGTATTTCATCCCACAGTTTATGCAAACTCACACACACCTGCAATGAAAATGTTGTTCTAAATTTCATGTTTGAATATAAACAGAGTAAAAGAAATCTCTAAACTACTGAAAAAAAGTGATCTTTTTTTTCTAACACAAGTGGCAGCCTCATTATTCGTACTAATTATCCATCTTATTTCATTTTAAAAAAGGGCATTCCAGGCATTTAAATTGCAGGTTTGTCTTTTCTTGATGGATTACTTGAGCAATGGCAGATCTTGATGTCTTTTCTTCAAGCTTCTGAAGACTGAATCTAAGGCCTCATGCTTTCTAAACAACTGCTCTACCAATTGCGTTTCACTTCCAATATTTTTTTTTTGGTTGGTTGTGGGGCTTGAACTCTGTGCCTGGGTGCTGTCCCCAAGCTCTTCAACTTAAGACTAGTGCCCTACCACTTGAGTCAGAGCATTACTTCTAGTTTTTATTTTTTTTTCAATTTTTTATTGTAATTAGTAAAAGGGTTACATGATATTTGCCAGATAGAAGGTGCATTAATTCACATACATTGATACCCTTTCACATGTCTTGGTACCCATTATCCTCCCCCCCCCACCACTTCTGGTTTTTCTGGATGTTAATTGGAGATAAGAGTCTCTTGGACTTTCGTGCCCAGGCTGGCTTTGAATTGTGACCTTCAGATATAAGCCTCCGGAGTGGCTAGGATAACAGGTGTGAGCAACCAGCACCAAGCTAAAATATTTGGTTTTTAATTTTCTTGAGAGAGTCTCTTACTCATTTTATGAGAGTTGTATATGAACTCTTAACCACCTTTCTTCTTTTGCCTCCCATGTAGCTGAGATTATAGTTATGTGATACCACAGCAGCCTTCCTTCTTTGCTAGAAATTTCTCTTTCTTTCAAAACACCCACAATTTTGGAGGGATCAGTCATGGGACTTGAACTCAGGGCCTGAGGAATGTCCCTGACCTTTTATGCTCCAGACCAGTGCCACTTCTGGTTTTCTCATGGTTAATTGAAGGTAAGTAACTCTGAGACTTTTCTGCCTGGGATTGCTTCAAATTGTGATCCTCAGATCTCAACTTCCTGAGACGCTAGGATTATAGGTGTGAGTCACTGGTGCCTGGCCCATCCACAATATCTTTGGAAATTGTAACATAATAACCCAACTTAAATATTGATTTTGTAAATGTGTGATAAGATGGGAGTTTAAACAGACCAGAGCCTAATTATTGACGAAAGGGGTAATTCTCAAAGTGATGAACAATTCTACCTTTGGTGGCTCCCGAAGGGTGGAGGGAGGTAGAGGGTAGAGGATGAGAGGATGCTTCATCTCAGGGCCTGAGCATGTCCCTTAGCTTTTTCATTCAATGCAGGCACTCTGCCACTTGAGCAACAACTTTGTTTCTGGCTTTTTAGAGGTTCATTGAAAATAACAATCACACAAACTTTCCTGTCTGGGAAATCTTTCAACTGTGATCCACAAATCTCAGCTTCCTGAGTATCTAAGATTAGAAGCATGAGCTATCAATACTTGGTTCACAATTCTACAGGTTATGTTTAACATCAGTGTTGTGAAATGCATTGCCAAAGCTTTAAGAAAATTTAGTTTATAATTAAATAATATTCTAATTGGGGGAGGGATGAAGAGAGAACATGGCTCTTTCCAAATATTTTCAATCTGATGATGATTTGGTCATGACTTTTTAAATGTAGTGATGACTGAAATTCGTTGATCATGTATTAGAAAATTTAAAAGGCAACATTCTTGTTAAGGTAAACATTAACTGAATTATAGGATCAAAGTTGAATATGAAATAACTTGAAGCAATATGATTAACTGATTTGAATTCCACTCAATACTTATTCAGATAACATAATTTCTGCATATTACCTTGTCAAGTCCTGTGACTCTAGATCTGCCCAGAATGCATTAAAATAATAACTTTTC
Source organism: Megascapheus bottae (assembly GCF_031878675.1). Lineage (NCBI taxonomy): Eukaryota > Metazoa > Chordata > Mammalia > Rodentia > Geomyidae > Megascapheus > Megascapheus bottae. The sequence goes on from NC_143515.1 coordinate 56,445,216, forward strand.
AACATCTTGAAATTATCACGCTTACTCAGGAATCTGTGAACTATCACATGTGTTCTATTAATTGTAGCTGACAGATTGTCATAATCCCAATAAGGATATATTTATTGACTAGATAAAGTATTAACATCAGAACAGAGAAGAGCCCAGTGATTGTCCTATTATGTCTTTTGCTGTAAGTAAAAAATGTGTGGCAGTACTTAAGAGTTTTGTCCCACGGAAAACCCAAATGAAAACAAAACAAAATGAAATTAAAACCTTTTATGTTGTCATAAATAACAATGAAAGTCAAGGATTTTTTTGACTAGTTACCTCCCTATTTTTTTGAAAAATCCCATAAAATCACTCTACAAATAAAAATTAATCTTAATTGGAAGGGAAACTTCTGGTCTGGGTGTGGTATTGCCATTTGGTCATAATCTCTACTTCACAGGATCTAGAGACATAGACATAATATTCACATCCTCTGTTGATCTTTCCAGTCACCTCTGTACTGTTCCCTTTTTACTCTTTCATGTACTTAGTAGTCTCCTTTGGCTATCATGTCGTTTGACTTTCTTGACTTTACATATAAAAGAAACCACGAATACTTTCCTTTCTGGAACTGACTTACTTCATTTTTGTCCATTTTCAAGCAAATGTGATATTGTCAATCTTCTTTATGGCTGAGTAAAATTTCGTTGTACATATCAACTATATTTTCTTTATCCATTCATCTATCTACTGATAACTTAGGCTGGCTCAATAACTTGGCTTTTGTGAATAGAGCTATGATAAACATTGGTAATAAGGTATTTCTATAATAAACTGACTGATGTATTTGGGCATATACTCAGAAGTAGTATTGTTGGAACATATGGAAATTCTATTTTTAATTTCTTGAGGAGCTTCCATACTGATTTCCACAGTGGTAGAATTAATTTGCACTCCCACCAGCACTGAATAAGCATGTGGAAAAATGTTCAACATTCTTTTTTTTTGCCAGTCCAGGGCCTGAGCGCTGTCCTTGTACTTTCTCAAGGCTAGAGCTCTACCACTTGAGCCTCAGCACCACTTCCAGCTTTTTTGTATGTATGTGGTACCAAGGAATCGAACCCAGGTCTTTGTGCATGCTAGGCAAGCACTTTAACCACTAGGCCAAACTCCAGGCCCATGTTCAACATTCTTAACCATCAAAAAAAAAAATGTTACTCAAAATGATGTTGAGATTATACCTCACTCTAGTCAGAAGAGATATCAGGAAAACAAACAAGCAAGCAAATACTGGGGGACGATGTAGGGAGAAGGTTATCTAAAAATTTTGGCTCATTGAAACCATAAGACTGAAAAATATACTAAGAATATAATCAGGTATTTTCCTGATTAAACCATTAAGCCTCTTGTTAAATAAGCTTATGTTGGCATGCAAGGATATTATTCAATATTCTGTTTTAATATTTAAAAACTTAACACTTTTAAAATTTATTGTTTATTTTTACCTTGTGTGGCTTCTTAAGTTTGTATAGGGGGTAAAATGAACATGTCTAGGTATCCATTGTTTTTTTTTGTTGTTTGTTTGGTTGGTTGGTTTTTCTGTGGGTCTTGCAGCTTGAACTCTGGTCCTGGGTACTGTCCCCAAGCTCTTCAGCTCAAGGCTATCTACCACCCTACCCCTTGAGCCACAGACCCACTTCTCTTTTCTAGTGATTAACTGGAAATAAGACTCTCACAGTCTTTAGTGCCTAGGCCAGTTCTGAACTGTGTTTCTCAAATCTCAGCCTCCTGAGTAGTTAGGATTACAGGTGTGAGCTACCACACCTAGCTTCCAATGTTTCTTGCCCAGTCACCCCTTACATCCTTCTCTCCATTTTGTCTGCCCCTACCTAGAACTTATTTCCATTTCCTACTTCCCTTATCACCAGTGTATATCAAGTATTCTGGCTGTATTTGTCTCTGTTCTCTTTATCACTCATCCCTCCTGCAACTTCCTCTCTGACATATTCTTAAGTGAAACTTGTGGCTTCACAGAAATGTGATGAGTTGAAGATGCTCAATGAACATTGATGAGGTAATAGAGGATAAGATCTGATTAATTGTAAATACTACAGTATCATCTAAGTGCTAAATTTAATATAATATGACTTAAAATTTCTCACAGCTATTCACCTTTCTCATGACAATAGTTTCAAATAATTATGAGCTGTGGATGGTCAGCAATGCCACAGGATATAAACTCTCTCAAGAGTTGTGACCGACTCTCTGAAGGAGCACAAATATCCCTTAATGGAATAGTTCTGCAGGAAATGAATCACGGAATGCCACCATATGTGGTCTAGTCAACTGAGGAGTTCTATTTTAAAGAAAGGAAACTTTCTTACCCTTACTTTTTCCCCTACTTTCTCTTTCCTTTAGGTTTCTTACATAAAATTTTGTGTTTGACTTTTAAATTATAACCCACAACATAAGTAAAATGACATTATGATTACAAAACCCTATTTTCTACCTCTATTACTTAAATTCTCTCTCTCTGCAATTGAGCTTACCTATTTTATTTTACAACATAACCATCTTCAAATCTAACAAGAAGCTGTTACTTAAGAGCTCACTGTCTTTGATGCTGAGAAATTTTGAAACCAGAAATTCAAATGGATTCTTTTAGATAAGGAAGTATTCACTGGAACATGCAAGAACTAGTTGTACAGATAAATATTGCTATATGCCAAGTCCTTTTGAAATATATGCCTAATTTTGTTTTCTTGTTTGTGAATGTATGTACTTATTTCATAGTCCTTAAGGCAGAGGTTAAATTATTCCATAACTCATGATTGTTATCTTACTGTTGATACATTTTCACTCTAATTCACATCCTTCATTTCTTTTTTCCATCCTGTAGAGCCTATGAGTCTAACATGCTAGATATATACTTAGATTTTTCTTTTTTAGTGCTGGGAGAAGGACTTGAATTCAGGACCTTATACTCTCATTTGCCTTTTTTTTTTCTTTTTCTGAAGACTGGCATTCTGCCACTTGAGCTACAGATCCATTTCCAGATTTTTGGTGGTTAATCAGAGATAAGCATTTCACAGATTTCTCTGGCTGGACTGACTCCAAATTAAATCACAATCCTCAAATCTCTGCCTCCAGAATAGCCTCCTCAATACATAGGATTACAGGAGAGAACCATCAATGCCAGGACTGAAGACTGATTTTTTAATATATCCTTTAAAATTACCCAGTAGAATTTATGACACTTTTGTTTCATAAATATTAATACAATGTTTTATCTTTTTTTTTCCAGCCCTGGGCTTGAGCTCAGGGCTTGAGCACTGTCCTTGGACTTTCTCAAGGCTAGCACTCTACCACTCGAGCCTCAGCACCACTTCCGGCATTTTGCTATGTATGTGGGGTACCAAGGAATTGAACCCAGGTCTTCATGCATGCTAGGCAAGCACTCTACCACTAGGCCAACAATGTTTTATCTTTTTAAGAAAATCTTTTATATTTAACCTGTTTTAATTAATTGGTCCTTTTTATTTAAAAAGCTCTATCTCTTTTCTTCTTCTTTTAAAGAGCATGATGTTTTTCATGCTTTTCTTGCTACTTTAGGTCCTTTAAAGTCCATGTATACATAGGCCTGTAAATCACTGAAAGATTTGTGAATCCCAGGGTTAAAAGTGAATCCCAAGGCTCACATTTTGTTTCTTGAAGGTTTTGTCTGTGCCTGGCGAGCTCATTTCTTTACAAGTTCATGCTGATATGAAGGCGACCACATTTCAAGCCTACGCGTATCCCTGCTGTCACTATTCCTTCACTGCCACGGATCAGATGCCTTCCACATGTGCTCTCGGAGTCACGACAGCACCAGGTGTGGACACATGGGAGGCTCAGTGATGATTTATTCCTACCAGCCCAAATTCATAATTGAAGTTCCAGCCATTGCATGGTTGGGAAGATTATCTTATACTTAAGATGAAAACCTCTGGATATATATGGTCTGGACAGCACTTTCAGGACATTTAAAGCCGGAAATCTGATGATGAAAGTGAAGCTGTCCAGTGTTCTATGTTAGCTTTCTACTGTTTATGCCCCCGAATGAGTGTCAGAGACTAGGGACTTTCCATCTACCCCTGGAGAAAAGCAGGCAACCCAGCCAGTGGTAAGAATTTGGTAATATTCAGCAAAATTCGGTTTGAATGGATTCAAAAGTAAACTGCTCCTATTACAAGCTAATAACAAATTAGAAGCAGACATTTATGTGGAAAGAAGCATAGAAACTGCAAAGCTATTTAAAGGCTTTTGTTTACAGTAAATATTATATATATGCTTATTTGGTTATTTGAAATAGGATAGGGAAGGGGGAAAACAAGATGAGGGGTGGGGGTGGGGGGAGGGAAATGGGGACCAAGACAGGAGAAAGGGTATCAATGTTTGTGAAGGAATGTACCTTCTATCTGGTGAATATAATGTAACCATTCTATTAATTACAATAAAAATATATGGAAAAAATAATAAAAACAAAAGGTGAACAATTACTCTTGATGATAAAGTGAACTAAAAAATCCATACTCTTTAATTAATTGAGAGACTACATAAAACAAAGCTATGACCAATCTAAGCATTATAATTTTTAGCTTCAAGGTATTCTCAAGGAAGTGAAATGGCTTGGAAATTTATGGTAAACCCCTTGGGAGATAGAGAAATCTTCCCAAGAAAAGTCAAAAATGTCGATTACATTTAAAAGATTGTTACTGTTCTAGGCTTTCTAGTAGGTTGATGCTCCTATGGGGTTTACTTCATAACCAACAGGGGATGTTGGGCACATAGTGAAAAGAACTGAATTATATTATTTGGGTTGATTTTTGATACTCTGAGTTTTACCTGTTGTTCTACTGCTTACCCTTTCTTCCAGGAAACAGAATATACAAGTCACTTTTTCTCAATAAGTTCAGGGAGAATGAGAGGTCTCTCTAATGAGTATAGGCTTTCATGTATGGGTCATTGGAAGATTATGGAATTAGCCGGCTGAGATGGCTTTAGCCTAGAATCCTAGTTACTTGAAAAAGAGTAGAAATCAGGGAGTTAAATTATCAGTGTAGCCCAACTGTAAAAGTTCAAAAGACTTCATCTTAACCAATAGCTAGGTACACTGATGTGCATCTGCGGTTCTAAAATATGGAAATATGATGGCATCTATCTATCCTCCCAGAAATAAGAAGCACAAATACAGCAACATTATAGTCCAGACCATCCTATCTTGAAAATAACCAGCTCCAAAATGTACTGAGTAGAATAATGGCTCAAGGGGTAGAGTGCCTACCTTGCAAGCATGAGGCCCTAAGTTTATACCCCTGAACTGACAAAAAGAAAGCTTCTGTTATTAGATAGTTCTCACATCACTGAATTGTGTGCTTTGTCAATCATACTAGGTAAAAATATGATTTCTGTCCTACAAAACCAAAATGGAGACTTCCTTTTTCAGCCTCTGTCCCCTCTGCTGCTCCAGTCTCACATCAATGACATTTGTCATAATGCAGTTGACCCTGTTAGTCTGAGACTGGTGGATTTTAGAATGAAGTTCTCTGTCTCCTAGTTTCAAACAGCTTTGGATGTTTAATCACCATTCCTCTCCACCAGACAATTCTTTTCCAAACATGCAAGGGATAAGTGTTTTTAGTATTACTAGAACATTTTCATTTTTCTCTGTTGTTAATATTTTGCTTTTTTGCCACATAAATCTTTGGAAGGATCAGACTATGTGTAGGATCCATTTTTCTTGAATAATGTCACGAAAGCCATATGGTTTATATCACAGCTTTGGACAGAGTTATTACAATGTTGGAGTACTTTGATAAGTTTAATCAACAAAAAGAACATTTGAAACATTTTCTTTAAAAGATGAGATATAGATGTAGTACTGTTTTTTTTCATTAAAGTAGTTAAACTTCTTTTTGATAGCCACTGAACCTCAGTATCCTTAAACTTTGCAAATAAACAAGAGATATGTGTCTTAAACATCCTAGGTTGGAATGGATATCTTGGTTGGAACAAATCCATCACAGAACCTTAGTGTTGATGTTAAGCGTTGGGTCTCAGTACCCCAACAGTGTTCACGTAGTGAGATAGGTGGTAAAGGACTGACTCAGTGGTAGGGTTACTCTTTTGTACTTTCATTTGTACTTTAAAAATGAAGAAAATCCGGGTTGGGAGTTTTGCCTAGTGGTAGAGTGCTTGCCTTGCATGCACGAAGGCCTGGGTTCGATTCCTCGGTACCACATACATAGAAAAAACCTGGAAGTGGTGCTGAGGCTCAAGTGGCAGAGCTCTAGCCTTGAGAAAGTCCAAGGACAGTGCTCAGGCCCTGAGTTCAAGCCCAGGACCTGCAAAAAAAGAAAAAAACCAGTTGAAGAAAATCTTACAGACTTGCAGAATGTCACTTGCAGTTTGGTCTGTTTGGCTAGTGACATTCCTATTTCCAATGCTTTCAGATTTACTGTTGTAGTTATTTTAGTCAATTTTTCATCTTTGCAGTCCACATCTTCATCTTTAATCTAGGCTAGTCCTATTTCAGATAATAGAAATGTAATGGAGGAACATCTTCACTGGATATAATTTTTAATTATAGTTTTGCTCTTCAAGCATTGATTACCATTATAATCACAATACAAGTAAAGAAAATAAAAGAATGGTTACAAGACCTTTCTGATCTGATGTTATGGAATCAAAATTGAAAGCTCTAATTCTGATCATAAGTTTTATGTTATTTGTGTAGTGCTTTTACTATATGGACAATAAACTTACCCTGGTGAGATTTGGGAATCTCTATCAGCTTGATAAATCAATCCATTCAACAATACTTCTTGTGCTCTTTTATGTCTAAATAAAACTCAAAACATAAACACTTCAACTTCCCCACCTGATATATAGCATACATAGAAATTTCTTAAAAAACACAAAAACAAAAACTATGGGGGCTTTTAAAAGATGAAATACCTGTCTCAAGTTTGAGTCAACCAGCCCTAGAAAGTTCATAGCTTCTTTTACATTCCATTCCTTTTTTATTTTTAGCCAAAGTAGGCATTACTTTCTGACTCACTGGTTATTTTGCATATTTTCTTTTTGTCTTTATTGACTCTACTATGTAACTTCCCCCAGAATAGATATTTTGTCTGTCTGGCTTCCTATTATATTTCCAGTGTCTAAGTGCCTGGCACATTCTTGAATGAGTGAATGAAGTCATGACTCTATGGCACAGAAAGGGAAACATAGTAGACTTTCATGGGATGGTAGAGTAGAAATTCCTTTTAAGTCAACTTTGTATGAAGGGAGACAAGATATTTCTTATTAAATCCTTCAGCAGATGTGTTTCTTTGGTATCATGTAATATTCAGGACTTGGCGTGTTTGAAGTCCCACCTTTCTCACCATTTTGTTATTCACAAAGGACAAAGGGTAAACCAGTGGAAGTGTTATTCCCAGGACACTATATTGGAAATAAACTTTACAGTCTTGGTGTGGGGGAGAGTGGGAGGAAAATGAGGGAGGAGGTAACAATGTTCAACAAGAAATGCATGCCTCACCTTACTTATGTAACTGTGTAACTGTAACCCTCTATACATCACCTTGACAATAAATTAAATTAAAAAAATAAAAGTATCCCTTATAGGAGATACTTGGGGTTAGTGTACTTTTGATTTTTTAATAATTTGGAATTGTTACATATAAACAATAATGTATTTTGAGGACAGTACCCAAGTCTAAACACAAAATTCATTGATGTTTCATAACCATTTTATGTATGTAACTTGAAGATGATTATATACAATATTTTCTACTGCATCTCTATTTTGACTATGACTCAATATGTGAGATCAGTTGTGGAATTTTCTATGACAATTGGACAAAGTGTAGTATTTTGGAGAACTTTCAAATTAGGATTTTTAGACTGGAGATGCTCAACCAGTACCATAGCACATTAAACACATGTATCTCTAAATCCCAATAGTAGTAATAATAATAATACCTACTGAAAATCTCGGAGATTTTTGTATGTGAATTTATATACATGGAATGCACCACCAATACGGTCAGGAGAAATACTCCTTCCTAATCCAGCCAGACATCTCTACGAGGTGGTAAAGTTCAGTTGCCCCTGGCAAAATGAAATAGCTTCACAAATTCTTGCTAGCCAAGCATGAAATCTTATACTCTCTGGGGACTTTCCTACTCTCTCCCTAGTCATCTGAAAGTCAGCATGCAATGTGGGGATTAAAAAGAAAAACTAAATAGCTCCTCATATGCACATCTTTTTTTTTTTGAAGAATTTATTTCCTTGTATTTTCTGATCCACTGAAGGCATGACTTTCCTTATCCCGAGATCTTCACTCTAGCAATCACCAGATCCTCACAGTGAACCATCAGTTGGATTTTATATATTTTTACCTATTCAGTTTTGTCACCAAGACAGACACTCTAGGTAATGAAGCCTTATGATCCATAATTTTTTTAAATCACATCATGCCATAACTTGGGCAGATGATGGCTTTTGTTGTTGCTGCTGTTGTTTTAAAATGTGTGCATCATCTGTGGATTTGTCGGATGATGCAAATCAGTATCTCAATTTATTTTAGGGAAAAATGAGTAAATTGAAGAAAAGAAATTTCTATTGAATCCTAAGGTTTTAGGAAAATCCATAGGTGCACAGGCAAATCTAACGTATAAATAGGGAAAAAGGAAGATAGATTGATCAAACATCCAGGCTTGCTTGTGGACTGAAGTTCAGGAATTGAGATATAGGACTAAACCTGTGAAGATTTAAAGAGATGAGAAGGGGATTATAGTAGATATTGGAATGCTATTCATATGCAGCTCCATTTACTCATTGAGTCAATGCATTTTTAAGCACCTACTATGAGCCAAGAACTATACCAGTGACAGGAGATACAAGCCCAGGTACACATAATCTGTGCCATTCACTTGTCCAATGAAACCGAAAAGGCTGGAGCTGTATAAGAGCCTAAAATAGCTTTTCAGTCAAAAAAAATTCTACCCTGACTTACCAGTAAAAATTCTAAGACTCAGAGGTGATGAACAGCTGAAGAGCAGACACTCTTACAATAGGCTCTACCACTTACAGCTCTCCAGAAGCTGCTCTATTAACTGCATTAAATGCGTTCCTTTCTGGCCCCTCTCCCCCAGTAAGTCCTTGAGTAGAGAACCTTGCTGAAGTAAGCTGCTCATCAAACTCTGTGCCCACTCAGCATGTGAATTCTCATCCAATTCATCCTACTTATGAGTATCAGATTCAATTGCAACCTATTATTGGAGTGCAAACAGTAATGTAGAAAGGAATGGCTGAGTTAACAGAGTCACAAACCAAAGGAGAAGTTGATTTTTATAGGAATGTATATGCTATCCTTTGGTTTGTGTTCCAATGAGTTCTGCATATTTTCCACTCTCAACATGCTTGTCACGTTCCATTTTTTATTTAATCACTTCCAAACATAAGCTATATTCACTTGAGAGGGGTCCATACTCTATAAATTTCACCTCTAACCTCAGCACTTTCTTTGGTGTGTTAACATCTCAGATTCTGTTCATACTACCTAGAAATAACTACATGAATAGAAATACCCTCTGAGAATCCATTAGTTAGAGTGACTGCTTTCTTAGCTCAAGGACAAGTGGTTTGACCTTGTCACAATCTGAAGTGGTCTCCAGGGACAGGGGATCTTTTTGAAGGGATTTTACTTCCCATTCTGTTTTCTTTCTCATGTTAAGGTTATCTTTTACCAATGAAAAGAGCTGAAGGAAGCTCTCTTTGAAGCTACTCCAGGAGGCAAACTTATTTCCCATCATCTAGTACTGAGTCTGGTACAAGGCTGGTAATTTATTGGAAAAGCAAATTAAATCAAGTAACTGACTTTTATCCAAAGAAAGACAAAGATTTGTTCAAAGGTTGAAAATGTGTGCTGTAATTTAATCTAATGGGAACATGATTTTAAAGTCTTGAAAGCGTAAGAGTTTTGGAGATAATATATTTCTTTTGGTTGTAGAAAAAAATAGCAATACTTTCTTCATTCCTAGGAGACTAATCTTAATCCTAATCCCAAGTTTATGGCCTAAGCAACTTTCTATGTCTTTTTTATTAACTATTATTCTATCCCCCCCACCATATATTGTCAGGTTTACCAATTCCTTGAAAGTGCATGTGTGTTTACACATTTTCAAATTAGACAATGTTATTCTTAATATCCATCTGAGTGGAGAACTTTTTCTTTCTAGAGGAGCAGACTTTTCATGTATTCATTGCTTTCTGGGACCCAAGTTCACCTTGTGATAAGAAACTATTTGAACTTGTGATTTTCCTTGCCAGCAGGGGCCAGAGAACTTCCCTTCAGCTATCATTGAAACTGTTTCTAGGGAGATAGTTCTCCATTTGCTCTGTCCCCAGGCTTCCTCTGGCTGCTCTGACAGATGGCTTAAATACTGAACTCTCTGTTGCACACCCTTTTGCCTTCAGAGATCATTTCCTACTGAATCCATCCTGGCTCACAGCTCTTCTTAATATAATCTTTTCTTAAAATTTTTAAGCAAAGTACTGTAGGAAAAGTGAGATAGTGCTTGGTACCTAGTTTGTGACTCCATGCATGGATATGGAAACCTATGAAATATTTGTCCCTGACAGGAATCAGCAAGGTCTTCACCGTGGTTCATTTTTAACTTAGGCATACTACAAACAAATTTAAAACTAATGAAACTGATTAAAATAATTATACCCATAGTTCCCATGCAGCCATACTGCTAAATGAATTGATTTTATTTCAGTTACCTTTAAAATTATATGAATTATTTATTTTTTAATTTAATCTTATCATCAGGGTGATGTACAGAGGGGTTAGTTCATCACCTGCTACAGTTGCAGTGAAGATACTTCTTGTTGAACAGTGTTACCTCTCATTTAACCAATGGAGTACTTTTTAAGATTTTGCTTAGTTCCCAATAAATTTGTCATTGTTTATTCTTTGGCACCAGTAAAATATCAAGTCCACTATCTAGCCAAAATAAATGGAACTATTAGTCATTATGCTGGAGAGTATCACTTTATATATATCATAACAGACAGAAGCTATACGTTACTGTTTTCATTAGAAACAAATGCATACTATGATTTAGAATACTATAATTTAGGACATAATAAATTACAATACAAATCTAAATCATTCTAAAGAAGATCTCTCAAAACTATAGCTTACCGTATGTTCCTAAATGACTTCACATTTAAAATGTAGATTGTTCAAGAATAGCTTGATAGGTTAATTACCTTCTTGTTCAGACCTCAAATATTTCCATTTTATTTCAATGTTTTCAGAGGTGGTATTAGTGATCCCACTTCAAACTAAAATTTAGTTATATAGCATTTTACTTATAGGGCTATCAAGGTGACAAGAGGAGAAAAGGATATCTTAGTATGTATAATGTCTTTAAATTGAAAGTGAAATGTCATATCTCAGCCACAAGTAGCTAGCTTAGTGTAAAGCTTTACTTGATGGGTCCAAACTAAAAGAAAAGCTCTATCTGAATAAAATGGAAATGGGTACATCATTGTAATCTTGATACTGTCTCTTATTTTCTTGTAATATTGTCCCAACTTTTATATGACTTAGTGATTGCTCCCAGAACAAAATGACACATATTGATCTGGACTGGTGACTTTGCCTTTTGGAACCAGACACCCTAAGTTTGGACATCAGTTCTGCAGCTTGCCAGTGTGTCTGTCTTGACATTCCATCTCTGTGATTTTTATTTTCCAAGATGGAATGATCTCAGATAATCGTTATGCAAAATAAAAAGATGACACAGTTGTATATGTAGTATGGCGGGCCCTCCATATAGTCTTCTCTACTTTCATGAAGGAATTTAACAAGAACACATGGTGAAGTGGCACTTTCTGCCCATAGTTCTAGTTCTTGAATCACTCTGTTCACTTAATTCTATAAGATTTTAATACCACATGACAAATTGCTTGTATTTGCCAAACAACAGCCTTGCACTGACCTTATTTTAGCCCTATCATCCTGATTTGATTATGATCAAGACTACAAATCATTTCCCTGTTTCCCCTGTTTTGTTTCTTTTGTATATTTTAAAATAATTCCCATCTAAACATGGTCTGAAACACAATGCTGGAATCTAATTAGTTCATCACCTGCTGCAGAGGCATGTGCCATTATTTCATTATTCCTCCCCTGAGAGCCATATGTCTGCCTTCAATATCAAGCTCCCCCTGTGATTATTGTAGCGAAGAATTATTTGGCTCTGTATCAACTGCCTCCCCTCCTTGACGGGCATTTCTTTTTATATTTCCCAAGTTAGAGACATCTTATAGTCTTCCTTCTCAACCCCATTCTGTGAATACATTTCTTTTATTATCCCATGTGTTATTTTTCCCTTGTGCAAAGATACTGAAGTAACCGCAGTGTCATTGTGGCTTTTGTTAGGGTCCAGTCCCCCAATATTACGGTCCGTGATCAAAGGAACGAGTCTGACACAAAAGCAGAAGTTAAACAGAGTTTTGTTAGCCGCCTAGCATCAAGAATCATACTGACTGGTCAGGGCCTTCTCTAAGATGTTAGTGAGTGACCCCGCCCAATCTTACAGGCTACTTTTATAGACCACCAGATGTTGGGCTGGCCATACACAGGTGGCCAATGGAATCTCAACCCACTTGAGTGATGTCTGGGGCAACCACTGACACCTTTGCTATCATCTCCGTGGGCTTCTGGTGCATTGCTCTGACAACAAAGGAAGGGGAGGGAATTTCCTGGCAGGCCAAGGGGGTTGGGTGGGGAGGAATTCTGGTAACTCCACCTGGTTTAACTGCTCTGGCAATGTGAGCTGTTCTCAGGGATTTTACAGCTCCTGCCTTACGTACTCCTTTGTCATGAAAATGGGAAATGCCTATAGGGGTTGGATTTGGGGGAAGTCAAGAAAGGGGTCCCTTCAGCTTTTATTGTTTGTTTATTTTAAAATAAGTTTGGGGAGAAAGAATTATATTGATATTGTACTATGTGACCAAAACCAGTGATATACTGGATGTTTTTGGCTTTCATGTTTGGTACTGGGTTTTAACTCAAGGCCTTACTAAGAAGCTAGGAAGTTATTTTGTTATTCAGCCACGCCTCTATCCTTTTCTCTGCAACTGTTGTCTTGAGACCTGGTCTCAATTTTACTCAGGGTTACTGTTCAATCACAGGTCATTCTATCTCATGCTTTCCACTATAGCTGGGATGGTAGAAAGATATTACCACATTCAGTTTCTTCTGCTGAGATGAAGTTTCATGAACTTTTATGCCTAGACTAGAATCACAGTCCTTCTGCTAGCATTCTATGATTACAGGTGTTAGCCGTGGTCATGATGTGGCTTAGACTTTTTGGTGGGGAGGGAGCCTTGAACTCTGGGCCTGGGCACTGTCCCTGAGCTTTTCAGCTCAGGGCTCTACCCCTTGAGCCACAGTGCCACTTCTGGTTTTCTTGAGGTTAATTGGAGATAAGAGTCTCATGAACTTTCCTGCCCAGGCTGACTTTGGGCCATGATCCTCAGATCATGAGTAGGTAGGATTACAGGTGTGAACCACCAGTGCTCAGCTTAGATTTTTTTTTTTAAGTTGGAAATTAAACATCTAATTTTATTTCCTTATTTGCTGGGAAAAAAGCTTTTCTTTCTTTTCTTCTTTCCTTCCATCTTTCCCTCCCTCCCTCATTTTCTCCCCCTCTCTCTTTCTTTCTCCCCCTTTCTCTCTTTCTGTATGTGAGCTGGAGCTTGAAATTAGGGTGGCTCTTTCTGCTCAAAGATGGTATACTAACATTTGATTACAGACATTCATGGACTTTCTTAACGGGGACAGATTTGAACCATGATCTTCAGATCTCAGCCTACAGAATAGCTAGTATTATAGGTGTGAGTCACTGGCACCTGGCCTTCTTTTTAAATTTAGATCCCAAATTATGAATCCCAACTTCTATGCTTCGACATTGAAAAATTCCATGCCAAACATTGAAAAAAAAAGTCTTGTGACATGTTCTGAATTTTCCACTTCAGCCCCATCTTGCTCTCCTTTTAAAAATTTACCTACTTTGATCTTTAAGTAGTTGTACAAAGGAGCTGCCATTAAACAAAGCCGTGTATGAAAACATATAATGCTTGATCAAGGTCACCCCTTTTAACATTCTTACCTGTCTCCCCAGACTTGCCCTCACTTTCTGTAATTTTGTAGGACACACATCCATTTTTTTTTATCACAGTTATCCCCTTCGTCCCTTTATTCATCTCCTCCTCTTCCCAAGACCTCATTTCTCCTTTCAAGTACCTGTTTCCAGGTGTTCATTTTATTGAGCTTTGTCAGTGTTGCTCTTTATTAAGCTGTTTATCCTAGTGACAGATTTTCATGTTGAAATTCCATGCTGTTGCCTCAATTCTCTGGTGCACTTCTTCTTGCACACTACTGAACTTGTCCTATTTATTATTCCTTCCCTTCCTATTTTTCTGGCAAAAGGAATAAATAATAGCTAACACAGCTAAATAAAATTCAGTGCAAATTCTCTTAGACCATAGGTTAGTATCCCTTTCCATAGGTAGAAGCCAATACTTACACCTTCCTGACTTCTTGGAGATGGATTTGAGGGCAATGCTGGGTAAATGTTCTACTAATGAACTACACTCCTATCTCCAGTGTTCATATATAAATGCTTTAAATTGAAAAAAAAAAAAGACTTCACACACAAACTGTCATAAACCATGTAAGAATGTAACATATGACTATATTTATTTCTATACTCTAAATGTTTTATGAATATTTTTAACCCAACATAAAGAAATTTAGTACATAAAATGCTCCAAAAATGAATTCTCTGTGATGTAAAACAATACCAGATAATCCCGATTTAATCAGTGCTTCCTTAAATTAAAATATTTCTCTGGGTCTGTAGTAATCTAACTGCATGGTTTTAAAGGGTCTGCTATCAAATACTTACCTTATATAGATAATAGAACACAAGTGTGGAAGTGAGGCAAAATATGTACCAAGCAACTATTAGGCAAGTTGCTATAAGTCTCAGGTTTGCACTGTCTGTCCATTGTAAGAATTCATGATCTTATTAGCATCCAATTCTGTTATCGGTGAATTAATGAAAACACTTTATAATTCTGTTAGGCTAAGCGATAAGGACTGTGAAAAGTTGCTGAAAGAATTTGGGAAGCAATGTGTTGCTGAAGAGTTTGGACTTAAGCTTTGTTTGTAGCTCTAAGTCCTTTGTCGTGATTTCATCTCTTAGCATTTTACTCATCATAGCTGCACACTGTGTGGAAGGAAACCTTTGCATATGGGATAATTTTCATTTCAAACTCAATGAAAACTTCTACTAATAAAGGTTTGGGGTTGGCGCCACAGACACCTAATTTGGAGGCACCAAGCCCTAGCTGCAAAGTTCCACAGGCTAAAAATATGTTCATTCACTTTGGCGTTGTTTCCATTTTCTTGGCCAGACCTTGAGACTTCAGGATGTAAAAGTCAGATGTACTTTCAAGTGAAAGTTTAGTTGTTACTGATGAATCTTACATATCCTTAAATGGAGAAGGCATAGAAAATTTTAGGTGAATTATATAAATATCTGGGCTAATTCCTAGAAAGTATCTTTGGAAAACCAATTTTCACTAATTGACTGTCATAGATATTCTGTATAATGAGTAAATTAGGCACAAATGATTTTCTTGACTTCAATAAGAAGGTAAAATAGAGAATTTTTATGTGTAAGATTTTAAAAGAACCTTTTAAAAAGAACTTTTATCAATTCTGTGAGGAAATGATTATTCTACTATGTAGATTGTGTACTATGTATATTCTACTTTGTAGAATAATAATTTCATCATGGCATTCATAGTACAAATATATTTCAGTAAATTTATTGTTATGAAATTCTTACTATAAGTAAATCCTATGACTAAGTTATATTACAGGTATGGTTTTAGAAAAAAAGTTCTTGAAATTATCTAACTTAAAAACTCCATTACAGTTTTATTTTCAGAGCACATTATCACAATATATGACCTTCTGTGTTTTAGATCTCACACATCTATCCCTCACCACAGAGGTTCACATGACAGATGTTACGTTATTCTTAGCTTTCTTATATTATTGTTTCTTTATACTAGGTTTCTCAAAACATGTTAATTTTTTAGGTTAGAATACCTATGAATTTCAGAAAAGTTGCAAAACTTGTTCAAAGCATTCCCAGGTATCCTATATATTTCCTTAATTACTAACATCTTATGCTGGTGTGTCATATTTGCCAATTAAAGAACTGAAGTTAAAAACATTGTTTCTAAATAACTTCTGTGCTTTTGGAAGATTTCATTAGATTCTACTTAACTTCATTTTTTTTTTGGCTCCAGTGTCATATTTAATATATCACACTGTATTTACTTTTTTTTTTCCCTGAGTCATGGGGCTTGAACTCAGCCTGGGTGCTGTCCCTGAGCTTTTCAGTTTAAGGCTACCACCCTACCCTTGAGCCAAGCCCCACTTCCCATTTTTTAGAAGTTAATTGGAGATAAGAGTCTCAGGTCCTTTTGGGCTTGGGCTGGCTTTGAACCTTGATCCTCAGATCTCAGCATCTTGAGTAGCTGGGATTACAGGCGTGAGCCACCATGCCCCATGCCCTTGCCGGCTGTATTTACTCTTCCAGGATTCTTTATCTCTTTTGACTCTAATTGCTTGTCTGATTTCCTTGTTTATCACCTTGAAGTTTGAGGGTTACTGGTCAAGTATTTTGTGGAGTTCTATCATTTGAAAATTACTTGATTTTATTTTTTCATGGGGAATGTGCTTTTAGGGGTAAGACAATAGAAACAAAGTGTTGTTGTAAGTAATTCATATCAAGGATATGGGCAATAAATATCATCTATTACTGCTGATGTTAACTTTGGCCACCAGGATCAAACAATTTTGTCTACTTCTTGTTTACGTTAGTCCCCTTCTCTCCTTCCATACTGCAGACACTTTCTAAGGCTCAGAGAAACTGAGTGGGGAGGTAGTACTTTTTAAAGTTTCCTCATTTGTAATTAGCTTATGTCTAGGGTAGTCCTAGCAGAGGATCACCATAGCTCACTAGCTATGTACATATGACCGTATAAGATGGTTCTAAGCATACTAAACTCCAAGATATGGAAACCAGAGGTTTTTCTTTGTGGTTGTTGTTTTAATGTACTATGTGAAGTTATTTATTTTTCTTTCACTTTCTACCTATCTACTTTATCCCCTGTTATCACCATATTTCATTTTGGTATCCAGTGTATTGTATATAAGTTTATCTGAATTAGAGAAGTGATAGGAAACAACAAAATGGTGAGACAAAGGACAAAGGTGAACCAATGTAGCAGCAATACTCACAAGACAATACATTGGAAATTAATTTTATAACTTGTAGGGAGATTTAAGAGAGGCAGCAAGTACAGTGGGAGAAAAACGTGGGAGGGGGTAACAGTGTTTGACAAGAAATGTACTCTACATATATAACTGTAACCCCTCAGTAAATCACCTTGATGAAAAAATTAAATTAAAAAAAGAAATATTGTAGAGATAATCAAGGATGTAATGGGATATACAGTATTATGTAAGCATTCACAATTTAGACAATGAATTTAGACATGATCCAGTCACCAGCCTCACATGTAAAAATAATTGGGTGGGGTTTAGTTGAAAACCATCTTTATAGATGAGAAATCTAGGAAGAATGAGTTAGAATGACACAGAATATCCTATTGTTTCATGCTCTTATGGAGTGTTCCTTCACTTACAAATTGTGCTTTGAATATCTTGGCTTCACCACAAGATAAATATTGCTGACTCTTTTTCTCTTTCTCAGTCTTTTCCTTTTCTCTCTGTTTCTTTCACACACACATATACTTTCTAAACTTTGCCAGTTTTAGCAAAATCCAATCTTTGCTCTCTTTCCTTTGCTATCTGTCATGTTCTATAAAATCATCTTGGTGTAATTCTTTAGTTCAGCCTACTCAGTATTTCAATAATCATCTTATTCTTCATATTCCCTTTGGTTTTCAAATAATAGTCCAAGCTTATTTGTATTTTCTTACTCTTACATGAATACTGTTATTTTCATTAGTCTGTACATAATAATAATTTTATTCACTATTGTTTTTAAATACCAAGTATATTGCCTTATTTCCATGCTCACCAAAACTTAGCAATTACTTTTAATCTTTAGCACAATGTGTCCCTGTCTTCTAGATTCAGTGAACAGCCACAAATTCCCTCTATTGCATACAAATGTGCAGAATTCTTGGCTAACAAAATAATCATTTGTTCTCTGCCTTCATTGACTTGTCTTCTATATCTCCTTCCTCAATCCAGACCCTGACCATCCTAGGAAGATTATCTCAAATACTATCTATCCATGAACGTGACTTTTCACTAATCTTGGGTTCAGAGAACACTGGGATCAGTAGACCCTGGAGTAAAATGGAGCTACCTACATCATTTGGTGTTGTCTTTCCAATTATCCAAATGTCTTGGTTTGCCTTTCATTCTGTGTTCTCCTGAGCCTATTGAACCATGATGGGATGCAATAGATTGCACAATAATGCTTCATGTTGATTGATTATGAAGTTTTTCTTCAGGGAAGCCGTCATTGAGGCTTGGCTGCTTTCCCTCTTGCATTTGTCTGCCAGCATTAAATATTAATTAGGCTATGTATTCCAATTTTCAAATATAAGACTTTCTGGAAAAAAAAATTCCCAAACTGTTCTTTCAAATTTTATCTACATTCTTGGGCTATTTTCCAGACTTGAGACATTTTCTTTTCCTTTGGAGGCTATCCAAACAAAGTGGATTTTTAAATTTTTCCTTTTAAAATTATAGACTAATATACCAATTGTGATATTGTTGACAATACAGAAAACTCAACCAGAAAGAATAGTTGAATAGAGACAGATCTGGCTTTTCTGTACCAAAAATGGGGAAAATGCTATTCAGAGAATTTATATTTGTTTTCCTACTGTGGAAAAATATTTTTTTTAAGATTTTTTTTTTTAAGGTCACATTAGAAACAGTTCCAAGTAAATATACTAACAGCCTCCCTAGTGAGTTGGAGTGGTTTCCAAATCAATCTCATCAAAAGGAAATCTTACTTAGAAGCTTCAGAACACACTCAAAAGTGTTTCTGTCCTATGCTTTCCAACAGCACTGAAACAGAACAAATTAGAAAAAAAAAGTGGCCCTCGGGAGTTGTTTGCTAAAGATGAAAACAACTTCGGATACCACGCTCAAGGAAATTATTATTTTCATTGTCAAAGTTTGTTTCAGTCAAGACTTTAATGGAAGAATTGCTTTAGTGAGTGGGTGGGGGTGGTGGAGAGTGGGCAGAGAAGACTGGGAACAGCAAATTAATTCAGTCAGCAGAGGCAGGCCCTCAGCCCAGCTGGCTCTGTGGGGATAAACCATTCATACACAAACTATGAACTACATTTGCTTCAATGCAGCTGAGAAGCAAAACTTCCACTGATGTTACCAAAGGTTGATATTCATCATTAAAGTCAACAGGAAGAAGCAACAGCTCTGTGTTTCTTTTAATCATGGAATACAATGAGCACCCGTGAGGACACCCAACGCAGATATATTGTTACATCATCACACTGTAGTCTGTCTTGTTTCCTGAACAATTTTTGCATTTTTGCTGAATAATTCTAAATCTCCCTTTCCTTTTTCGGTTACTTAGCCATGTTTCTGGCTTTTACCAAAACAACCATATATATATACTTTTTTTTCTGTCTCTTCCTTCTATCCACTATCATCATTTTTTAAAGATCTTATTTTTTTTGTGGCTGGGATCTTACCAGATTAAGTCAAAGTAGTAGCTATGACTTTGGTGCGAGGTTGACTTGAAGCTGATCGTAGAGTGTATGGACCTTGTCTTGAGGAGACAAAAGTTTCACATGGGTTACTATTTGTGTGCATTTGCTTAGGCTGTCAATATTAGAGGTCATGAATCTCAGAGGATTTTTTTTTAAAGAACTAAGACTTTTTCAAGAATTGCTTTTTGAATTAAAGCACCCAGTCTTTCTTATTAAAAATATAGATATAGAAATAAGAAATGATATCAAACCATTAATTTAAAATATTTTTCTTTTAGGAAATATAATAATTATAATACTGATATTCTCTTACTTATAATCCTTGAAATAGTCACTTTGTGAAATGAGATTAAGATATTCTGGCTAAAGAAAATATACCAAATTATTCACTTCAGAATAATATTCAAACAAGAACATACTAAGCAGAATTTTCATAGGGAATCGCAAGGGGGCTAGGAGTTTGACCTAGTGGTAGAGTGCTTGCCTAGCATACACGAAGACCCAGATTCGATTCCTCGGTATCACATACATAGAAAAAAAGTCAGAAGTGGTGCTGAGGCTCAAGTAGTAGAGCTCTAGTCTTGAGAAAGTCCAAGGACAGTGTCCAGGCCCTGAGCTCAAGCCCAGGACTGGAAAAAAAAAAAAGGAATCTCAAAACTAAATAACATTAATTGGTAATTATTATTATACATTAAAATCCTTCTGTATGTGTTATATCATTTGATAGTGTTTTATTTCATAAATTAATATGTATCTATGATATACAAACCCTTAGCTTAATTTTGATTATGTTCTAAAAACTAAGTGCTAATGATTGTATATAGAGATTCCCTTCTTGAATACTTGTTTGTTAAACATGTCATTTGAAATATGATGTAAAAATCAATGTTAATAAATTCTTTAATAAAAAATTTGAATTCTCTCTCAGGGATCATAGTTCCCAGAGCAATGGAGATGACCAATTGTAGAAATAAGGTACTATTTTCTATTGCACTGGAGAATATTTTCTTTCCTTTTACTTTTTTCAATAATTCTCAGAGTCTGATGATGTCTGAGAGAAAAAGGAAATGTCATTCAAGGATAAAGTAAGTGTCTCTAAAATCTTCTGAAGTAAGTGTCTCTTAAAAAAAAAACCTCTAGGTGCCAGAATTTGGCCTACTGTTAGAGTGTTTTTCTAGCTTCCATGAAGATCCATGTTCAATTCCTCAGTACCACATGCGTAGATCAAGCAGGAAGTGGTGTAGTGGCTCAAGTGGTAGAGTGCTACCTTAAGAAAGCCCAAGAAGAGTGGTCAGTCCCTGAGTTCAAGCCCACAGACTGGAAAACAAAGCAAAAATAAACAAAACCAAAAAGGCCCACTAGAATTAATAAGTGAGTGTATAAATAAGTGATATATTTTACAATACAGATTTATTAATGCAAAAATACAAATGTAAGTCTATATGTTTACATCAACAGTAGAAATAGCGCCAACAATATTTAGAGATACAGTTGTTATTAATGTACATCAAGTAAAAAAAAGGGTACACTATCATTTTACTTACATAAAATCCTAAAAACGTGGCTCTACATGGAATAGAACCGAAGACCCAGAAATCAACCCAAATACCTATGGACTCATAATCTTTGATAAAGGAATCAATAAAATAAAAAATAGAATGGAAGAAAGCCTCTTCAACAAGGGGTGCTGGCAGAATTGGTTAAGCACCTGCAGAAAACTAAAGTTGGATCCTTCTATGTCACCCTGCAACAGGATTAATTCCAAATGGATCAAAGACCTTGTGGGTAAAGCAGATACAATGAAAACTTTACAAGAAGGAATAGGAGATACACTAGGTCTCCTGGGCACAGATTGAAACTTTCTTAATAAAGACCCACAAACATAACAAATTAAAGAAAGTTTGGACAAATGGGATTGCATTAATCTGCAGAGCTTCTGTATGACAAAGGACATAGCTAGCAAGTTAAACAGAAAGCCCACAGAGTGGGAGAAAATCTTCACTAACCACACAACAGACAAAGCCCTCATATCTAAAATATATCTACAACTAAAAAAATTGAATCTCTCCAAAAGAAATCTTCAAAGAAACAACCATCCCATTAAAAGATGGACCAAAGACTTAGAGACTTCTCTGAAGAGAAAATAAGAATGGCCTATAGACACATGAAGAAATGCTCCACATCTCTGGCCATAAAGGAAATACAAATCAAAACAAGTCTGAGATTCAACCTCACTCCAATTAGAATGGCCATTATTAAGAAATCTAATAGCAACAGATGCTGGCAGGAATGTGACCAGGAGGGATCTCTGCCAGACTTTTGGTGGGAGTGTAAACTCATTCAACCACTATGGAAAACAGTATGGTGGTTCTTCAAAAGACTAAACATATCCCCTATGACCCAGATATCCCACTACTTGGCATTCACCCAAACGTCCAGAAACAAGGATATATTAAATCCACTATTTACCATAGCAAAGATATGGAACCAACCCAGATGCCCGTCAGCAGAAGATTGGATCAAGAAGATGTGATACTTTTACACCATGGAATTCTATGCTCCCATAAGAAAGAATGACATAGCTCATTTGTAAGGAAATGGAAAGACTTTGAAAAAGTCATATTAAGTGAAGTAAGCCAGGCTCAAAGGAACATAGGCTCAATGGTTTCCCTCATTTGTCATAATCAGTAGAAACCTTGGGCTCTCCTAGCAGAGATTTACAATAGAACAAAACCTAGATACATAAGGCCATATAGGATGACGCTAAATGAAAGGACCTCCAGGATATAGAAACAAAAGCCATATAATGAGTGATTGTTGTCCCTAATGGACTATGTTATCACACATATCTTTTGCATCCCTTGGTTATCTCATATTGTTATAGTATTTCACCTTGTTATCTGATATATTTTATATATTCTTATTTGGTTATTTGAAATAGGATAGAGAAGGGGGGAAAACAAGATGAGGGGGTGATGGTCAGAGGAGGAAATGGGGACCAAGACTTGAGAAAGGGTATCAATGTTTGTGAAGTAATGCACTTTCTGTCTGGTGAATATAATGTAACCCTTCTATTAATTACAATAAAAATATGTGGAAAAAAAATAAAAAAGATTTTATTAATACTGATTTTTTGCATCATATTTCAAATGCCATGTTTAACAAACAAGTATTCAAGAAGAAAATTTCTATATACAATCATTGGCACATAAATTGTAGAACATAATTAAAATTAAGCTTGCAGTTTATATGTTATAGATACATATCAATCTATATAATATAATATTATGTCAATAGAGTATATATCCCATCATAGATTTTTGTGTCTATGTACTTAAATTTATATCTCCAAGACTGTGGCATTAACGTTGGGCACCAGAATATTGATTCATCTCTTTTGTACTGTTTGGATCTAATATCTACATATCAAAGAGACTATGTGCCTTTTGTTCCTTTGGTCTTGACTTATCTCACTCAACATGATTTGGTCTAGTTTCATCCACTTCCCAGTGAATGTCATTATTTTATCTTGTCTGGTGGCTTGATAGAATTCCATTGTATATATGTACCACATTTGTTGTATCCATTCATCTGTAGTGGGGCATCTAGGTTGTTTCAATTGCTTGGCTATTGTGAATAGTGCAGTGATGAACATGGCTGTGCAGATGTCCTAATCATATCTGGGTTATGATGCTCAGGGTAGATGCCCAGGAGTGGTATGGTGGGATCGTAGGGAAGGTCTATTTTCAGATTTTGAGAATTGCCTTCCAGAGTGGCTGTACCAGCTTACATTCCCACCAGCAGTGCATTAGGTTTCCTCTTTCCACCAGCATTTGTTGTCTGAGTTCAGAATCTTGGCCATTCTGATTGGGGTAAGGTCGTACCTTAGGGTTCTTTTCATTTGTATTTCCTTTATGACCATGGATGATGAGCATTTTCTCATATGTTTTTCTGCCACTTTAACCTCTTCTTTTGATAAGTCTCTCTTTAGTTCCCTTGCCCATTTAGTATTTGGTTTGTTGGGTTTGGGGTGGATTCATTTCTTGAGTTCCCTGTAGATATTGGATATTAAATCTTTGTCTGGTGTATTATTGGTAAATATCTTTTCCCAGTTGATTGGCTGTCTTTCTGCTTTAGTAGCGATGCCTTTTTCTGTGCAGAAACATTTTATTTTTAGGTAGCCCCATTTGTTGTGTCTCTCTCCAATCTGTTGTGACCCTGGGACTCTATTCAAGAAGTTTCTGCCTATGCCTTTGAATTCCAGTGTCTCTCCTACTCTATCATGTAGCAGTTTCAGGGTTTCAGGTTTGATATTGAGGTGTTTGATCCATTTTGAGTTAATGTTTGTGCAAGATAGCATTATTCTTGATCTTCAGTCAAGATATAAAATTGAGTGTGTTATGTAGATGCCTAAAATAATTAAAATGAATTAAACACTTTAAAATTTAATACTCTTAGCTAATAAGAAATATAAAATCAAATGGGCTAGAGTTAGCCCTAGTGCAATAATTAGCTGATCCTTGCTGTATAGATAATATACTGTAAACTTACTCTGTGTTGAACAATTATTCACATAGTAACAATAATAACAACACTATCATTGAAACTCACCATCATATCCAGTAAGTGTATCTTAGTAAAATTAACAGGTGTCAGAAAGAAATTGGGGTCTAGCACTAAGTGACATACATGTCAGTAATGCCAGGTACTGAGAATTGAGAGTTGGAGGCAAAGTCAGAAAAAAGTAGAAAGACTATGTTGCCAAAGAAATATCTGGCTGAGTGCAGTGGCTCACACCTGTAATCCTAGCTACTGAGGAGGTGAGATGAGGATTGCGGTTCAAAGCCAGCCCTGGTACTAAAAAGTCTATGAAAAATTGTTACAGTATTTCACCTGGTTATCTGATATATTGTATATATGCGTATTTGGTTATTTGAAGTTAGATAGGGAAGGGGGAAAACAAGATGAGGGGTGGGGGTGGGGGGAGGGAAATCGGGACCAAGACATGAGAAAGAGTAGCAATGTTTGTGAAGTAATGCACCTTCTATCTGGTGAATATAATGTAGCTCTTCTATTAATTGCAATAAAAATATATGGAAGAAAAGTCTATGAAACTCTTATCTCCAATTAATCACCAGAAAAAAATGAAAGTGGCACTGTGGCTCCTGGGGTAGGGCGGTAGCCTTGAACTCAAGAGCTAAGGGACAATGCCCAAGCACAGAGTTCAAGTCCCATGACCGACAAAATAAAATCTGGAAGATAAATTAATGGGAATAAAAAGAAATATCTGAAAGCCAAGCTTCAGCTGTAGAGTGAATTGCTTTAATCCTTTACAAACCCTCTCTATTTCCCTCAAAAGGTAGAATAGAAACAAACTATCTAAACATCAACATTTAAGTTTAAATAATTACTCTGTATGTAGCTAAAAATTTTTACTTTTTCTGTGTACATCATGAATGTCCCTCAAAAACTTTTTAATGTTTCTGTTTATTATGTGAAGATGAAATAAAAAAAGAAATTCTACTTTAAAAAATTTTGAGGACATAAAAGTTTCTGACAAACAACATAAATTTAAAATGCCATATTGTTATTTTTGATAATAATTTTAAAAGTGAGAAAAAATGATTGTTAGAGAAAAATGAATTTTTCAAAAATGGTTTTGTTTTCATTCATCATGCTTTGGACAAAGCACTAGTCAGTAATGTTTTCAAAAGATAATTCACTGTATTTTTACATGCACAGTGGCTGGGAATTTAATGACTTTGGAATGATTGTCAAAGCTGCACCATTTTTAATAAGCATGAAAGAGTTTTGTGATTTGTTCAAAGTAAGAATTTGAGGCTTAATGTTCCATCTAAACATTTGTTACTAAAATTTCTTGAATTATATTATGCTGTATAGCTATATATGCTGCATTAGTGATATTAATAATTCCACACTTTCTTGGTGTTTTTTTGAGATGACATATTTGAATATGTCAAAATAAGAAATTATCTATGAATCTCAAAGCTCAGTGTACAACGATAAATTCAGTCTCATTTCTTCTTAATGTGCTCTCTAAGAGAATTCTAGGTCTCAAACAAACAGCAATATAGAGATTAATGAAAGAAATATTTATAGGGAAAGAAAACAAAGAAGCATGCACTTTCATTGATGGAACCGACATGATGATGGTTTTCAATGACTTCTGTATTCCAAATGTGTGTTTTATTCTCATGCCACAGTTGTGTGTCAGCAAGTAGTGAGAGCACCATGTAATGTGACAGAATTACAAGCCACAAGCAGAAACACTATGTGGCCCCTTCATCTAGTAATAAACTGTAACATAGCTAACTTTTGGAACCAGTTTGTCATTTGCCTAGAAAACATGCTTATTGCCAGAAGTGAAATGTCTGCTTAAACCAAAAGACCCCTAGAAAATAATGCAAACATAAGTACCTTAAACAGATGGCAGCTTATAAAACAAATTAGTATGGTTCTAGAAATTTGTTGTTGCTGTAACCAAATCCACATGTGTTGAGAGAGCAGTGTTAAGAACCCAAAGTTTCTTTCTCTCAGCATTCTACTCAGTAGTTAGTGCTAAAACTGTAGTGAGAGTAAAAAGAGAGAAAAACAAACTGAAGTTGAGAGTTGGCTACATTACCATCACTACCTGTTACTTTGCTTTTGTCACATTTCTAGCACTAAGGTAGATATTTTTATCCCTCAGTTAATTTCGTGTGAGTATTTGAATCACATTGAGAATAAATAGAATAAGAAATAGAGGCAAATTTTAAATTTTCCTATGAAGGTATTAAGAAAGCTTCAATGAAATAAGTGAAATAGAAATCAAAGTTCCTATGGATTTCAGCTGTGTATTACAAGTGGATACAAATAGGATGTCACATATAAAATCAACAGAAGTGACCTGGCTTGAGAGAAGTGTTTAGAAAAATTTCCTGTAAACAGAAATTTCAAACATAGAAAAAGACCTTGCCCTAAGAATGAGGTGACATGAAAATGTACAAAGTTGAGGAATATGTAGCAACTAGTACAAAATTCTTCAAATAGGACAAATCTGGATATACTTGAGGAATAAAAATGCCACTGTTGCAAGAGGGTGTCACATAATACACGATGAAGGTGACTAGGAAAGGAATTTGAAATTTTTGCAGTCAAGAGTACCAAATTCATTTCTTCATAGCACAGATCCAACAAGTGATTAGGTGTTTGTTTAGGTATCTACCATTCTTTTTTATTTAACAATATATTTTGATCCATGCCATTACTTCAACACCTTTTGTTTAATTTTTTTTATTGTTGGGGTAATGTATAGAGGGGTTGCAGTTACATTTGTCAGGTAGGAGGTGCATTGCTTCTCACACATTGATACCCCTTCTCATGTTTTTGTCCCCATGTTCCTCCTCCCACCCCTCCCAATCATCTTGTTTCCTCACCTTCCTTTTCCTATTTCAAATAAACAAATAAACATATATACAAATACCAGGTAATAATAAGATTTACCAGAGGGCAAAAAAGAGAAGAGACATAACATAGTACATTAAGAACAATAATCATACAAGGATAAAGCTCTTGTTTCCATTCTTGCCAAATCCTCTGCCAGAGCTAAGGGCACACACATAGGCACTCCTTTTTTTCATGTTTTTTAAAAAACTTTTCACACATACTAGGCAAGCATTCTACCACTAGGTCATTTATTATATAGATTAATATGTATCTATGACATACAAACCCTCAGCCTAATTTTAATTATGTTCTAAAATCTAAGTGCCAGTGATTGTATAGAGATTCTCTTCTTGAATCTTGTTAGTTAAATATGTCATTTGAAATATGATGTAAAAATCAATGTTAATAAATTCTTTAATAAAAAATTTCACTTAATTTTATTGTAAAGGTGATGTACAATGGAGTTACAGTTTACATAAGTAAGGTAATGAGTACTTTTCTTATCAAACAGTGTTTTCCCTCCTTTGTTTTCTCCCACTTTCCCTCCCCTCTGATTTCCTTTCTACACAAAATGTAAAGTTAATTCTGAATATCATGTCTTGTAAGTATCACCGTTGCATTGGCTCAGCATTTGTCTTTTATCTCACCATTGTTTTTATTTCCCTTTCCTTCCCCGAATCAGATAAATGAATAAACAAGACGCAGGGTACTAAAATAAAAAATGGTGACAACAGATGATAAACCAAAGGGAAAAAATGAAAGAAAAAAGAAATAACTATACATAGTATATAAAAAAAATCCTATTGTCTCCATGGAGACACTTTCAATTAGTATGCATGGACATAGCTATTGAGCTACTGTAATCCTTTTCTAGGAGTATCCTAGACATATACTAATTATTAGAAAGGAGGGAAACCATGGAATCCATGGTTTTTGTTTTTTGTTTTTGGGTTTTTTCCAATTCTTTTCATTTTCATAGGAATGGGGTGATATCATTGTGTATATATACTATACATACCATCTGAGTTGGTTCCATATCTTGGCTATAGTAAATAATGCTGCAAAGAACATGGTTGTGATGGCAGCTCTAGTGTAGCCTTGTTTGTGCTTATTTGGGTAAATGCTTAGGAGTGGGTTTGCTGGGTCATAGGGGAGCTCTATGTTTAGACTTTTGAGGAACCTTTGCTTTCCAGAGTGGTTGAATGAGTTTACACTCCCACCAACAGTGTAGTAGCATTCCTATTTGACCAAATCCCCAGCAGCATCTAGTATTATTTGTTCTCTCAATAATGGCCATTCTAACTGGGGTGAAGTAGAATCTTAATGTGGTTTTGATTTGTACTTTTTTTATGGCCAGAGGTGTTGAACATTTCTTCATGTTTTTATTGGCTGTATTTATTTCCTCTCCAGAGAAGTCTCTTTTTAATTCTTCAGCCCACTTGGCTTTTTAGACCATTTGGCCTTTTAATTCCTGCAGCCAGCTAAGCTGGAGGTTTAGCTACTGTATGACTGGAATGTCTTCTTTTGCTACAGAGGGCGGGGTCACTGCTCACTGTGCCTATCCTGGTAAAGATGTCCTTGTATAGGAGGAGATTCCTCTTCCTGAGTGGGCAACCTTCCCCTGGTCAGAGCTGACTCTCCTTGGTCATACTCCTATGCCCTTTTGAAAAGTGACACTGCTGTTGCTGCATGTCCAGCCCAAGTTATCTGCTAGCTACTCTGCCAGGCTCTACGTCAGCATCAAAGATGGTGTTCTCAGGTGGAGTGAGAGGGCTGCCTTCCAGAAGCTATTCTGTGAGAAGGGAGTAAGGATGTCTTTTGTGGTGTATTCATGCTTTCCTCTCCCCACCCCCCACCCAAGTTTGCTATCTGTGTTCATCTGTGACCAGCAGGATATAGATTTAAGCTCCTAATCGTCCAGTTTGCACTGGAGCTGAGTGAAAAGCTACGCACACTCTGTCTTTGGTTCCTTTGCTGCCACCGTGGTCCTGGCTGCCACTGCTGGCATGTGCTCAAATCTGTCTTCTTAAGCAGGTTGCCTGAATTTTTCCTCTCTGCATTCTTAATGACTCACTTGGTATGACTCTCTAGCCATACTTAGCATTGCTTGAATGCTAAAACTGGTTTCTTGGAGAGAGCTTAGTTAGACGTCAGTTGCACCTCCACCATCTCCAGACTTGAAGTTTTAAGCAATACTTGGTGTATGGCTAGCATTTAAAAAAGAGATTTATTGTATGAATGCCAGACTCAACTCATAAACATGAACCTTCTTTTTTTTTACTTGCCAGCTTTAATGAACATCTTGGCCAATTCATATCATTTAATTGCAACTATTGCTGTTCTTTAAGATCCTACCAAGATTCTTTACAAGATACATGGTCTATAAGTCATAAATTTGTCATAATGCATTTGCTTCACCTTCTGTTCACACACACAAAAGAATAATTAGGATAAGTAGATCAAAATTTGCCCTTTGGTAAATTTTTAATTTTCTTTCACTGAGCAAGTTTAATCAAAATGAGCCAGGATTTTATCAGTTGTTCAGTAGGAAATTGGAAGAATTTGACTCCTAGAGAAAAGAAATACCCTGTAAGGTCCAGATTTATGTGTCTAATGCTTTAAGGCAATAATTCAATGAGGAAATGATAGTAGGTTAATTTGACAAAAGGTTTGTCCAGCTTCAGGAGTGTCTAACATTGTCTTTCACTTTTTTGGCCTCTAGCTATACCTACATTGTGCTAAAAATCTTCAAAAATGCTAACAATTTGTTTTTGTAAATGATGAAAGGACATATGTTTTCTCTCCTATGTGTAAGCAAAATCTAAATTATAAATATATATGTAAGCATATACAGTCATATGCATATATACATAACCATTATAAGTATTGTATATACAGAGAAAGATTCTGACAGCTAACTCTCATTTAACAAAATGAGTACCGGGAAGCTGGAACATATGCAGTAAAGGGACAAGGTCAAAATGAGATAGCCAGATGAATGAAAAAAGGAAGAGTGGGCAAATGCACTCATAATATTCACTGCATATATGTGAAAATAGAATTACAAATAGGTAAATTGAGAGGATTGATGAGGTTAGGAGAGAGGGAGGAGGAAGATGAAGGGGGAGACATTCTTCAAGACATATTATCACAAACTGACCAGGGGATGGGGGCAGTCCACCCAGTTTCCAAGGCCCAGAGGTGAGATAAGCCATCCTTTCAGTTGCAGATAAACCAGGAGGCTTAAACCCAAAGAGGATATATACATGTATCCTGTCCTTTAACCCCAAAGAGGCCCTGCTGCTCCTCTCCAAGTGCCTTTTGTTTTTATTGGGGCTTTTTTTTTGTCAAGTTAATCTTTTCTTATTGGTTTTCAATCTTCTTATTATCTTTGGTTCATCTTACATTTCTCCACCCAACCCCCTTCCCCAAGATTTGTCATTCATATACTAGCAGAAGATGTAGCCTGGGAGGTGTTCATATGAAAGTGTTCCTTCCCTCCACCCAAACGGGGTGGTCTTTGTCTTTAAATTTTGGTAGAAGCTCTGTTCTGGACTGTTGTTCTTTGAGACAGGAGTCCACCATGTAGTTGCCAGCCTTTTAATAAAGACTCCTGATTTGATGTTTCAAAACATGGCTTCTCTGTGTTCTCATGACTGGATTTGTATCTGATATGCTGTGCAGTGTCTGATTTACCGTACAGAATACATATGGATGGACCTCCCATCAAATCTCCTTGGCTTTCTTTCACTCTTCCTTTCTTTCTTTCCTTCTTTCTCTCCCTTCCTTTCTTCCTTCCTTCCTTCCTTCCTTCCTTCCTTCCTTCCTTCCTTCCTTCCTTCCTTTCTCTCTCTCTCTCTTCCTTCCTCCCTCCCTCTCCCCCTTCCCCCTTTCTTTCTTTCTTTCTTTCTTTCTTTCTTTCTTTCTTTCTTTCTTTCTTTCTTTCTTTCTTTCTCTTCTTTCTCGTTCTCTCTCTCTCTCTCTCTCTCTCTCTCTCTCTCTCTCTCTCTCTCTCTCTCTCTCTCTTTCTTTCTCTCTCCCTCTTTCTTTCTTGTGCCAGTTTTAGGGCTTGAACTTAGGGCCAAGGCAGTTACTGTGCTGCTTTTGCTCAAAGCTAGCTCTCTCTACCATTTGAGCCAGAGCTCCACATACAGCTCATTGTAGATAAGTCTCATTGACTTTCCTGTCAGCCGTGTCTTCAAATAGTGATCCTCAGAACTCAGTTTCCTGTGGTAGCTAGGATTACAGGTCTGAACCACCAGCCCAGCTCCTATACATTTTCTTTAGTAGTTTTTAACAAGCCAGTTTACGAATGCAATCAGTGTCATCCCTTTCATCATTCTCATCCCTCCCTCCAACCCACCCTTACTTACCTTGATTTTCTTTTTGTGTTTTGTTTTAAATTTTTTATTGTATTTAATAAAAGGATTACATGATATTTGCCAGATAGAAGGTGCATTAATTCACATACATTGATACCCTTTCACATGTCTTGGTCCCCATTTCCCTCCCCCCCCACCCCCCCACCCGTCTTGGTTTTCCCCCCTTCCCTATCAAATTTCAAATAACCAAATACAAATAAATTCAATATATCAGATAACAAAGTGAGATACTGTAACACTATGAGATACCCAAGGGACAGCAAAGGAGATAAGAGACAACATAGTACATTAAGGACAACAATCATTCGTTATATGGCTTTTATTTCAATATCCTGGAGGTCCTTTCAATTAGCTTCATACTATATGGCCTTATGTATCAAGATTTTGCTCTATTGCAGATCTCTGCTAGGAGAGCCCAAGGTTTCTACTGATTATGACAAATGAGGGAAACCATTTATGTATCAAGATTTTGCTCTATTGCAGATCTCTGCAAGTAGAGCCCAAGGTTTCTACTGATTATGACAAATGAGGGAAACCATTGAGCCTAAGATCCTTTGAGTCTGGCTTACTTCACTTAATATGATCTTTTCTAAGTCTTTCCATTTCCTAACAAATGGGGCGATGTCATTCTTTCTGACAGCAGCATAGAATTCCATTGTGTACAAATACCACAACTTGTTGATCCACTCATCAACTGAGGGACATCTAGGTTGGTTCCATGTCTTTGCTATGGTGAATAGTGCTGCAATGAACATTGTTGTGCTAGTGGATTTAGTATGCCCTTGTTTCTGGATGGTTGGGTAAATGCCAAGTAGTGGAATTGCTGGGTCATAGGGGAGTTCTATGTTTAGCCTTTTGAGGCACTGCCACACTGCTTTCCATAGTGGTTGAATGAGTTTGCACTCCCACCAACAGTGTAGTAGTGATCCCTCCTGGCCACATCCCCTGCAGCATCTGTTATTATTCGTTTTCCTGATCCTGGCCATTCTAAGTGGAGTGAGGTGGAATCTTAGAGTTGTTTTGATTTGCATTTCTTTTATGACCAGAGATGTTGAGCATTTCTTCATGTGTCTATAGGCCATTTTTGTTTCTTCTTCAGAGAAGACTCTCTTTAAGTCTTTGGGCCATATTTTAATGGGATGGTTGTTACTTTGGAGTGATTCAATTTTTTGAGTTGTTGATATATTTTGGATATGAGGCCTTTGTCCATTGTTTGGTTGGTGAAGATCTTCTCCCACTCTGTAGGCTTCCTAATTAATTTACTAGCTATGTCCTTTGCCATACAAAAGCTCTGCAGTTTAATGCAGTCCCATTTATCCAGCCTTTCTCTGATTTGTTGTGATTCTTCGTCCTTATTAAGAAAGTTTCGACCTGTGCCAAGGAGGTCTAGTGTATCTCCTATTCCTTCCTGTAAAGTTTTCAGTGTGTCAGCTTTTACCTCCAGGTCTTTGATCCATTTGGAGTTAATTCTAGTAGACAGTGACAAAGAAGGATCCAACTTTAGTTTTCTGCAGGTGCTTAACCAGTTCTGCCAGCACAACTTGTTGAAGAGGCTGTCTTTCTTCCATTCTCTTGTTTTGGCTCCCTTGTCAAAGATTAGGTGGCCATAGGTCTGTGGTTTAGTATCTGGGTCCTCAGTTCTATTCCATTGGTCTTCAGGCCCGTTCTTGTGCCAGTACCAAGCTGTTTTGAGAATTATAGCTCTGTAATAGAGTCTAAAGTTTGGAATTGAAATTCCTCCAGCGCTGTTCTTTCTGCTGAGAAGTGTTTTTGCTATAGGGGTCTTTTATTATTCCATATGAAATTTTGAATTGCCTCTTCTATTTCTTTAAAGAATGCCATTGGGATATTGATGGGTATTGCGTTGAATTTGTAGATAGCCCTTGGCAAGATTGTCATTTTCACAATGTTGATTCTTCCAATCCAGGAGCATGGGAGGTTTTTCCATTTCCTTAGTTCTGCTTTAATTTCCTTTTTTAGGGTTTTAAAGTTTTCATCAAAAAGGTCCTTTACATTCTTAGTTAAGCTAATTCCTAGGTACTTTATTTTCTTTGAGGCTATTGTGAAAGGAGTTTCTTTCCTGATTATTGCCTCGTTCCTCTCACTGTTGGTGTAAAGGAAGGCTGTTGATTTTTGAGGGTTGATTTTATAGCCTGCTACTCTTCCAAAGTTTTGAATCAGCTCAAGGAGCTTGGGAGTAGAGTCTATAGGATTCTTTAAATACAGAATCATGTCATCTGCAAAGAGGGATAGTTTTATTTCCTCTTTCCCTACTTGGATCCCCTTTATGCTTGCTTCTTGCCTTATTGCCCTGGCTAGGAATTCTAGTACTATGTTAAAGAGTATTGGAGAGGAGTGGGCCTCCTTGTCTCGTTCCTGATTTTAGAGGGAATGGCTTTAGATTTCCACCATTAAGTGTAATACTAGCAGTGGGTTTCTCATACATCAACAGGAGCAAGGACAAAAATCACATGATTGTCTCAATAGATGCAGAAAAGGCATTTGACAAGATCTAACACCCCTTTATGTTACAAGCTCTGGAGAAACTAGGAATCCATGGAACATTCCTCAATGTAATAGAGGCTGTGTATGAGTTACCTTGCTTTTCTTAACTTTGTATGCATTGGATCCTCCATCACATTCTTCCCCCTTCTCCTCTTCATTCATCTACTCCTCTCTATGTGACTCCACCTTACCCTTTTCATGTTTCCTGGTGTCTATTTGATTGAATTTGGCCTTTGGAATTCTATGGAGTTATATTTATTTGAGTTCCCTTGAATCTACTGTATTTCAGTTAATACATTTATATATACTTACATACCACCTAATGTATTTACCTATATATTTACAAGCTAATTCTGGCTTCCCTGCATGAAGACACATATACAATCTTTGTCTCTCAGAAAGGAAAGATTAAAATTGTAATCTTTTAGATATGATGAGCTTATTTTTTTCTGGTTATACATTTAGAAGCAATCTGCAAAATTGTAATAATATAATAATTAGGATCAGATTTTGTCTACAAACCCTAAAGTTTATCTTAATGATAATATTTGGGAATAAAAGGACCATTTTAGGAAAAATTTCATTCTTAGATGTGATGATTCATTTTCTTCCCACTCCTCCCAATAATAAACCTTAAAACAATTCTTTACTGGCATTTTCATTGTTAGCATGACATTGTTAGCCTTTTCTGTCTCCTTTACTGCTGCTCTTATTTTTCTTCTCCATGTAAATGTTAGTTTTCTAACAGCATATGAAAATAAGCATGGCATTAATCACAGCCTAATGAGCATGCGCCATAAAAGGAAAATTCCTTACTGAATAAAAATATACTCAGCAGCTGGAACACATCCATATTTTCTCATATGAGGCTTAGTTAGATATTACCAGGATGATATCCTCTTTAAAAGTTAAAAATGCCTATGAGGGTGCTGTGTTTAGTTTATTCCCCTCATATGAGGCATAATGCCCATGAGATATATGCTAAAGTTCAAAATAGGAACTACATGAGTATTTAAGTACAATTAATTCATGTTGTTATTTATTGGCCAATTATATTATAAATTATAGTGCTTAAACAGAATACAATCAGATTTCTGTGAGCTATAATTTTGCCTGCCATGAATAGGAGAAATACACAATCAGTGCTTGCAGAAATACCATCCACCATCTCCCCTCCATTCTTTTCTTAGTGTACCCAATTTGTGTGTGTGTGTGTGTGTGTGTGTGTGTGTGTGTGTGTGTGTGTGTGTGCTTGTCCTGGGTCTTAAACTCAGAGTCTGGGCATTATATCTGAGCTTTTTTTTCTTTTTCCTCTTAAAGTTAGGACTGTAATACTTGAGTGATAGCTTCACTTCTGGCTTTTTTGGTGTTTGATTAGCAATACGAGTCTTATGGATTTTCCTGTCTGGGCTGTCTTTAAACGGTGATCCTTAGATCTCAGTTTCCTGACTAGCTGAGATTATAGGTATGAACCACCAGTGCCTGGTTAGTGTGCCTAATTTTATGTGAGAATTGTGCATGTACTATACTTTCTCTAATTTTATATTGGATTATCAGTGTTTTAGAATATTTTTTTTCTGCCAGTCCTGGGGCTTGAACTGAGGGCCTAAGCACTGTCCTTAAAGGTACTCAAGGCTAGAGCTTTACCACTTGAGCCACAGTACCATTTCTGGCTTTTTCTATGTATTTTGAACTAAAGAATAAAACCTGGGTCTTCGTGAATGGTAGGCAAGCACTCTACCACTAGGTCAAACTCCCCACCTACAAAATGTTACTTTTAGATTTTTTTCTTACCACTTCATTTCTCTTTCTCTTAAATGAGACCATAAATAAAAAATATTACCCTAAGTTTCTTAACAGAGAAAGATTTTGTATAATCTTTATTTTAGTTTAAAAATATAATTTTAAATATAATTTAAAAATCATACTTTTTGCTTTGAGAAATCATTATGGTAACAGTAAGTATTACTTTGATATTTTAAAATTTTGACAAGTTTATACTTATAAAATACCATTGCATTTAAATGTAACACTGAATTATATTTTGACAAATGCTGTCAACTATGAACTTTTAAGTACTTCTTTACCATTCAGTCACTCATTTTGCATAAATTAACTTTTTGAAGGACTCATTCATAAGCAACCAACCAGTAATTATATCTTACTTGTTCTATCTCTATGGCCTTATGGTTACATTTTTTCTTATGTCATATGCCATTTTAAAGTATTTGGGATGGAGACTATAGGTATGATTTTATTACAAATAAAACGGTTGTATACATTGTCAACATTGATCCTAATAAACAACTGATGTCTCTAAGATTTCTTAAGATTTTGCAATAATTTGGATTGAATATAAATATGTTTTTCATACAGATTTGGGAGTTCCTAGTGTCTTACTCTTTTGGGAGTTGAAATACAGAGAACAGAATAGATTTTTGTGGAGAAGTTTGGGCAGATAACAGGATCCAGAGTGTGAGGAATTTTTGTAGAAGTGAAAGAGCAAGTGACACTCATATATATATATATATATATATATATATATATATATATATATATATAGAGAGAGAGAGAGAGAGAGAGAGAGAGAGAGCATCACCTTTAAATAGAGAATAGAGGCATATAAAAAGTGACATAAAAGACATACCAGTCACTTCACATTTCAGCTCCAAGTTGCACCAATAAAGCAGCTAATCTACCTTTAAAACCCTTTTTGCTTATTAGCAACATTAGGGGAAGAATGGAAATTTATACTCAGATGTATCAGAGATCAATATTTTGTTGGTTAATTAATAGATTTCACTCCAAAAACACTCTTTCCCCAAAGCTTGATTGCTTTAGCGGTACTAGAAAAACTGATCTTACAATAAATAAAAAATGCAGATGTTTCAATGCTTCCAACCAATAGTCTAAAATGGTATTTCTGGACCAAACTATTTGTCTTCTAGTTCACACTGAGATAAGGAGTTTCCGCTGGAAGGAAATTAACTGCATCACCAATTTTCCTTCTCTGTGCAGCTCACAATTTTTCTCACAGCAAGGTATACTTTATAAAGGAATCCGTGCATTGATCCACATGCTGGCCTTGGCCCTTTACCTGATCACCACAAGATACTCAAGGACAAGTATTCAACTTGCTTTGCCCCACATACAGTTTACACGGCTAGAACTTGAAGCTAATCCACATATGCATAAAAAATTCAAAGCATTGATAGAAAAGTTTCAAAGTCTCATTAAAAATGCATTGTTTGACATAGACATTAAGTAAAGCTGTCCAAAGATTTTTGTATCTAATTTTGTTGACACCAAACATTACCAAACACAACCTAAGGATGTCCAGTAAGTAATCACATATGAAACTTATGAGAATCACACAGGTATTAGTTGTGTGTGTGTGTGTGTGTGTGTGTGTGTGTGTGTGTGTAAGTATGAGAGAGAGAGAGAGAGAGAGAGAGAGAGAGAGAGAGAGAGAGAGAGAGAGAGAGAGAGAGAGAGGTGCATAAGTAGGGTTTGAATTCAGGTCCTGGGTAATATCTCTTAGCTATTTCACCCAAAGATGGTGGTCTATGAGGTAATTCCAGTTTGACCATATTAGGAATTTAATGCGAACTGCAAGGTAGAATTTATTCTTAGATTTCCAAGTCCAAGACTGTTCATTAAATCTTTTGCTATTTTACTGTGTTTCCTTCACTGTGGAATGGAAGACATTTACCTAGTAAATGCCCAATATAAATGTCTAAGAGACAACTGTAGCACTTACTATAAGAGTTGTCATCTGGAGAATGTTTATAAAGTTATCACCAAATTTTGAAATCTTCCCAATTATATATATTTAATTTATAAAGCCATCCATGGAAGTGTTATAGCGCTAAAAATTTCAAAGCCTAACTTTACATAGGGGAACAGAGAAAAAATATGAGTTCAATTATGTTGCAAATGAGCATCTTCTACCATGTAAACATCCCCAAACACATTATAGCATAATGCTCTAATAAAAAAATAATTAAAAAAGGAAATAACCTGTCACAAGACCAGAATGTACCTAAGAGACAACAGAAAAGATGAGAATGACATTTTCCACAGAGACTTGGTTATTGGCTGGCCATTTTCTAACTAGTGAAGTTTATAAAGGAAATTTGAATGAGAAGTTGGTTTACGATCAATGGTGGAAGGCCATTTGCTAACATTTGCTCTTATTTCTCCAGTTATAGCAATATTTATTTCATCAATTTCTCATTGCATATACTGGGATGGAAACAAATACCTGCTGGCCAATGAATGTCATTTTTCATTGATAATGGAATTGTGCATAAAAAGACAATTATAAAGACATTAAGTGAACATTTTTTCCTTCTTATCGTTGATCACAAATATTCAGATTGAAATAAGAGGACACAAGAAAGGACAAAAAGCTCATACTACCACAAATATTCCCCAGACAAGAATGTTCTAGCATTCTATACTTTTCTGTGCATCACAGATAAGCTAGGAGATCAAGGGCATATTTGGGAGTTCCTTGCTAAGTATAAATACTGTACAGTTTGAAGATAATAGACAAGAAAGACAGCATTCTAGTTAATTTAATGGCTCTAGTTAATTTGCCAATTGATGGCTTTCCTACACGTCTACAAGTGGATTACATTCCTAACAGAAAAAGGTCACATATCCCAATTCTTTTATTTTCTGTTCTTTATTATCTTTAAGTAGTTGTATAAAAGGGTTTCAATTCAACCTATCACTTTATGTTTACAACACATCTTTATCAATGTCATCCTTACGATCATTTCCCACCATCACTCCTAACTCCACCTATCCCTTCAATTTACCTGCTTCCATTTTTATCTAAATACATTGAAAATCTTGACTGTTCTCTTCATTCTCCTGTGCCTCTCCCTCTGATTTCACCCTTTCCTGACACTTCAGGTCAACTCCCTCAGATTCATTTTGTCCAATTTGTAAATACATATGTAAAGGTATATAAGATCACATGTACATACAAACAAACTTAGTAACTAAAGTATGGTATATCAGGGGAGAATGCCAGTGGTGTCAACTCCTTCAAACAGTGAATTTAGTCTAATAAAATAAAGACCTGAGTCAATTGTATTGGCTTCATCCTTTCCTGAAAAATGATGAAGAGAGATTTCTACTATGCTGATTCTGACTATATGCATAGTATAGATGCAATCTGTCAAACACAATTCTGAGCCAATAAAATTTTTTTACCAGATAGATGCTTTCCTTTTTCCCATATATTTTTTATTGTAATTAATAGAAGGGTTACACTATATTCACCAGATAGAAGGTGCATTGCTTCACATACATTGATACCCTTTCTTATGTCTTGGTCCCCATTTCCCTCCCCCCACCCCCACCCCTCATCTTGTTTTCCCCCCTTCCCTACCCTATTTCAAATGATCAAATAAGTATATATACAATATATCAGATAACAAGGTGAAATACTGTAACAATATGAGATAACCAAGGGACAGCAAAAGAGATGAGAGATAGCATAGTACATTAAGGACTACAATCATTCATTAAAAAATATGGAACGCTTCATGAATTTGCATATCATCCTTGCGCAGGGGCCATGCTAATCTTCTCTGTATCCTTACAATTCTAGTATATGTGCTGCCTAAGCGAGCACGATAGATGCTTTTCTTGAAGAAAACATTAAGGAAGAAGTTATTCTTCCCCATAATCTTTCCCACAGAGAATGCACTGTTTTCTTGATTTCCAATTCACTTCTAATTTCCCTCAAGGGAAATTAATGACATGTATTTTACTTTTATAGATGATGGGAGATGAATTGTCCAGGTTAACTGATTCTTTAGGCTCCAATGGGAAGAGCTACATCTTTCTAGGGCACTGGTTTTTGAAGAGTACCAAATGAGGCACCAGGGAAGAGCTCAGGAAGCATCACATGGAGGCTTTTGGTTCACTCTCTGCATGAGTTAATTTGCTCTGCTCTCTTCTGTCTTATAGCCTGTACTTTAGCCCTGGCCATTCATTCCTAAGTACATCCGGAAAGTCATAAGAGTCAGCCAAAAATGCAGAAAAGAGATGTGATGTGCCGAATGTTTAGCCTACAGCACATCTTACATAAACAGAAAGAACAATTAAGTTATCTAGGGCAATCAGAAGTAATAAAACATTGGTCTTTTCATAGATGTTTCTGTTGTCTATTAATTCTGTCAGTGCTTCCACATAGACACTGGCTACTTCTTCAACTGAAAACCGTACCTCCTGCTGACATTATTAGTACAGTAAATAGGAGAAAATGCAAACTTTAATCATTGAATGCAATTCAATGGCCTCTATGGCCTCAGGTCTTCAGTAAGAACAAAATAATACTCATGTAAAACAATCCAAACTACTCTAAACTATGCCAACTTCTCTGAATATGGCAATGTGCTGCAAAACCATCGATGACTTAAAAAATGGTCCATTCAGACAAACGTCGAGTCTCATTTTGCATAGAGTAATTCTAATAATTCATTCCCTCAAAGATGCTACTTATCACCATTGCTTTTCTATATCTGCTGTTAGTATATGAAATATAGTTTCAGGTAGAAATTAGATTGTATTTTTCAAATTATTTATTTCATAGCTAAACATAAATATGCTTTAGAAAGAAAATGTGTATTCCAGTTCTATATGATCTAATTCAGTGATTTTAGAATGTCTGTGTGTTTGAGGCATCAAATTTCTTATGACTAGATTTTCTCTTTTAGAACACTATTTTGGCATTATAAATTTTGTTTGATAAAAGTTTATGTTTCATTTTTGAATACGAGAAAGGATTTGTTTGCATTGAGCGTAGTCTGGAGTTCTTCATTACTAACCTTATACATTTTCCCAAGCATAATTTAGAAACACAGAGATCATACGACTCAGTGTGGACATGTTTTGGGGGACATTAACTTTACATCTATGTTACTTGTAGTAAAAACCCAACTTACATGTGTACGTAGAATTTGGTCATTAACTCCCTTTACTCTGATTTTAGTAGGTTGTTTTTTTTGTTTTGTTTTGTTTTTTTTTTGCCAGTCCTGGGCTTGAGCTCAGGGCCTGAGCAGTGTCCTTGGACTTTCTCAAGGCTAGAGCTCTACCACTTGAGCCACAACACCACTTCTGGCTTTTGTTCTATGTATGTGGTACTGAGGAATCGAACCTGGGTCCTCATACATGCAAGGCAAGCACTTTAATCACTAGGCCAAACTCCCGGCCAATTTTAGTAGTTTTTAATTTTGCATTTTGATGAATAAAATTCTTAAATTACACAATTTGACTGAGCCTATATTGCTTCAAATCTGCTTAGTCACTGGAAAGTGTTTCTTCCAGTTGTTCTTGCCATTGCTACATAATCCCTTCTTAGGCATGCTAATCTGAAAACTTAATAACGAGGCAGCTTTCTGTTAACATAATAGCAGCTCTAGATGTTTAGACATTATAAATCCATTCCCAGCACTGTTTAATTCTTTAGATAATTATTCAGAACGGAAACTTGAATCCTCAGATGGTGAGGGGCACCTGTTTATATCACCACTGTCCTGTCTATGAGGATTGCATAATCATGAGGTTTGTTGTCACATGTTAGCAGTATATTGTTATCAATCTCCTTCCCACAATATCAGATCAGAAAGACTGAATTATTTCTGTAATTTCCAAGAAAATAAAGAGATTATCATTAAAGTGTTAATTTCCTACAGACTTATTTCAATTATCAAGGCAGATTAGGAAGAAGGAAAGTCAAAAGTGTTATGAAATTTGATGCTATTCTGTGCTGCCTTAAAGAAATCTTTTGATCAGATTTCTTGGTCTATTTTGCAATTTCACCTTTTCTTCTGCATAAAAGGTCATACTAGGCAAGTTTCTGAAGAACAAACAATAGATAAATAAAAAGTACCTCCTAATTTCTTGGATTTCA
Organism: Megascapheus bottae; assembly: GCF_031878675.1. Lineage (NCBI taxonomy): Eukaryota > Metazoa > Chordata > Mammalia > Rodentia > Geomyidae > Megascapheus > Megascapheus bottae. The sequence goes on from NC_143515.1 coordinate 56,487,381, forward strand.
TTGATTATTGATAAAAGTACATGACATTATGCATCTCCTGTTATTTTTGTTAAGCCTATTATCCACTTATTTCTTGATTACTTACATAAAGATTGGTATGGCATACTGATTTGAAGACTTAGTGACATACAGGGGCTTTACATTTCCACACACAGGTTTTCTTTATATATGAAACTGAAACCCAGGTGGGAAAACAATATGCATTGGATCTCTCCTTATTCTCTGTAATTGATGCTTGTATATTTTGCATCTGATATCACACACATATTCACAAATATGAGAAGCACAATTTGAGACCATAAAGATTCTCATTGATTGTTATTCCTCCAGTATACTACTATCATTTTGATTTGGGATGGGGCAGGATCTTATGACAAGGAAAAGGGGAAATGCACTGATCTGCGTGTTATGAACTACACAGGCAAAGCACTTTTACTGGGACATTAACTTGTGAACAGCAGCGAGCAAGCACAGAGAGTGATCAGGCTGCTGGTTTAACAAATGGAGCAGCAGCTGTTACTGGGTGTTGGTAAAAGTTTTTGGTAGCTCTTGTTGTCTAAAAGATGGTTTGAACCAAACATGGTCATTGAAAGATGCTTTCCTTGTGTGTGTGTAAGCACCTGCACCTTAAATTTTATAGGCTAAGTGCTTCACCCAATCCAGGTATTAATTGGTTATTCTTAGAGTTGGCATCATTCTCTTGCATAAATGTTCTAGCCTTCTGGTTAGATTTGGGCCTTCTAATAAGTCTGTGGGACTCTAGGTGTTAAAGCAACTGAACTAAGACGAGGAAAGCACACAAACACAAATTAGCCCAAGAGGCGATATATCAAGTTAACCTGTTGTATAGTCCTACACAAAATATTTAAAAACATGAGTAGCCTGTGTACATGTATAGCTAAGTAGAATCTGGTGCATAATTAGTACAGTGTGAGGGAGACACTCTATGAAAGCAGATGGCCCATCAGTATTATCCTGTGGCATCAAGTGAAGTCAGAGGGCTTTGTTTGTTTTCAGCAAACTTGTTTTCAAGTTTTGCAAAGTAACCGAGACAACTGTTGTTATACCTCATATGTCACAAGGCAAAGCTTGTGCACAGTTAATCATTTATTTCCCAGTTCTGTGCCCTCCAAGGGTAAATCAAAATTAGAAGTTGTGACTCATCTAACGATACTATTAAAGAAATCAAACTATGAGTCACAAAATAAGAATACTCTGGTTGTGTCACAGTATTGATACCTGTGACCCAATTATCAATAATTTTAATTAGTCACTAATGAAAAAATGGTTCTTAAATATTAACATAAGCCCTTGTGATAATGATGATGTTATAATTATCCTCCCAGATGTTGTTTCAAACAAAGAAACAGGTGGCTGTGGATCTGAGAACAATAAACAGGTCGAGAGCCTGTTGCCTATAATCTTATCTACTCTGGTAGCTTAGACGTGAGGATTGGTATGGTTCCAGTGGCAGATTACCAGCCTTTAACAAAAAAGGCCAGGTTCTAGGTTTAAGGACTAGCTCCAAATTAAACAACCAACTAACTATCTAACTAACTAACTAGAGTAGTGTAAGGAGAAGGGGGAGGAAAATATGTAGGGAAATATGTAATGACCAAATAAAGCTGAGAAATTTATGATGAGTATATCTAGCACAGAACTTTCCTCACATATTGTATGTTTAATATCATACTATAATAAATATAAATATATAATAAATGATTACATAGGATTCATTTCCAATCATAATTGTCCAAAAAATTGTATATCTTCTTGAATAGTTGAATAAAAGGTAAATAATTCAGTGGAACTTAGGCATGTATTCTCACTTGACTTCTAAGAGTTCGAAGTATGCCTTTGAATGTAGAGTGATATCTAGAATGTTGAAAGAAATTGAAGACTGGTGCCAATTGCTGCCACTAAAGTGAAGTGCTTTTATTGGTAATAAGCTGACAAGAATAGCAATCCAACAGGAAGAAGGAAATTCCTTTTGAATCCTCGACTGATGGCATCTAAGGGCAGGATCTAGAATGTTAAGTGATAAAAGAAAAATGTAACTGCTATAAATTGTAGCCATTCTGAAAGAAAAGGTAAAAATCTTGACTTTTAGCTCTTGCCTATTTTTATGCTATGAAATTAAGATGATGAACTGGTATAAGGGTGGTAGATAAGTAAATAACAGAGAAAGAAACACCATATCCAAAATGCATGGTTATTCTATTGGTGAAGTTAACACACAAAAGGAAACATTTCTTAAGACTGTAAACCTTCTGTTGTGTGCTTTTCCATCAACAAGGGAAAAAGACAGGAAACAAAGCAGAGGAAACTTTAGGAGGTGATGCTTAAGTTTATGGTATTAATAATTATATAGTAAAAACATATTTGAAAATATGTTTCCACTACATATCTCAAAATTCTTGTAGGTCAATTCTATCCAAATAAAGTACTCAAAAGAAAAAAATTGATAAGGCAAAATGGCTATGCAGTAAAAGTATTCTTACATGACCAAAAAGGCCTTCAGGTGGGATGACTGGAAAGAGCCAAGAATGTCTAATCTGCACATATTTGATTGCAAATAATGAGAGAACTTCCTAGAAGAACAGGATTTTAACCCAGAATTTCAGAGGCTTTTGAGTTTATATACTCAGCAAGAGAAAGTGACCTCACTTATATGTGCGTTTCTTGCTAGGTGGAACTTCTGTTACTTTCAAATTGAGCCATTTCATTTTATTAACTAGTGAATCATTATGTAACAATGAAAAGCTGTGGGTGTTTTCCCTCCATTTGGGAGTTGTACAACATTACTTTTAACTAAACAATTCTCTCTTATACATACAACCCCAGGGTAGAATCCTAAAGATGAAAACTTTGAGTGGAATAATGCAGTGACAGTGGAAGTTTCAATGCACATAGACCACAATTTGAATATTGTAGAAGGTGGCATTAATGCCTTCTTTTCCCTTATGTCAGTTTGGCTTTGTAATTTATTCTTCTGAAAGGTGTTGAGCTTTTTCTTGACATTCCTTGAGATGGGGCATGTGACTTGCTTTGCCTAATAGGACTTGCTTTGCCTAATGTGGAAGCAAAAGTATCAGTTCCTCAAACAGATGTTCATAGAACTTAATTATTTGTGTCATTCTTTTTGCCAATCCTGGGACTTGAACTCAGGGCCTTAGCACTGTCCTTGAGCTTTCTCAAGGTTTGAGCTCTACCACTTAATCCACTGCACCACTTCTGCCTTTTTCTGTGTATGGAATACTGAGGAATTGAACCCAGGGCTTCATGAATGCTAGGCAAGGACTTTACCACTAGGCAACTCGCCTAGCCCTTATTTGTGTCACTTTTTCACACATCTGGCATTGACATGAGAATGGAACACATTGTAACTTGCCTGAGAGAATCATGGAGCAGACTCTCTCTCTAGCTCAGCCTCATTCAGGTCAACTTATCTACAAATGATAAGCTATTCATCTTTTTTTTTTTTTGCTGGTTGTGGGGCTTGAACTCAGGGCCTGAGCACTGTCCTTGGACTTTTCTCAGGGCTAGAGCTCTACCCACTGAGCCATAGCACCACTTCCAGCTTTTTTCTATGTATGTGGTATTGCGGAATCAGACCTGGGCTTTGTGCATGCCAGGCAAGCACTAGGTCAAACTCCCAGCCCAAGATATTCATATTGAAGACTAGATGAGCACTGAGCATACTGTTTGCATGCAGTAGTCTAGCAAGTCACACAGATCTAATGATAGCTTTGTATTCCAAGTCACTCCATTAGGATATAATATGAAAACATATAAAAAAGAAAACAAAAGGAAAGTTAAAGAAAGAACCTACATAAGCAAGGACAATACCTAAGTCATCTAAGTGTTATCTTACTCATGAAGATGGAATTTCTAAAAGCTTTGGACTGGCTAATAGTCTTTGGAAGTTCTTTGTTTTAATCTTCTGCTCATTCAAATGTAATGCATTTTGGTACATGCTATTTTCCTAACCTGAAGGAATTTTAAGTGAAAATAATTAAAATTCTTATTTTAGAAAGTATTTTTAACTTTTTACTTTAATGGGAAAAGGGAAACTAAAATTCTGTTCCAAGAACCTGGAAAACTTTGTGTGGGTAGTTAGTCTGTAAGCTGACATCCAGTTTCATTCAGGAAATCCCTGTTGAAATTGTGTTTGTTGGAAAAAATTTGGTCTTGGTAATGATACCTTATAAATGATGAACCTGAAGGCTCTAAGAGGGTAAAGTTGCATAATGACAGACAAGAGTTTGGATTAAATTTTATGTCAACAGAGTCGTTCTCACATAACCTTTGTGGAACTTATGGTACAAAACAGCTTTCTGTATTTAACTCTGCATTCTGTATCGTCTTTTCACTTTTAGTAACTTTCCTTGAAGAGTTGTGTAAGCCAGGCACTTGGCTCATGTCAGTCATCTAGCTACTCAGGAGGCTGAAATCGGAGGATCACTGTCCAAAGCCAGCTCATAGCTGTAGAATGCTAGTTTTGAGCAAAAAAAAAAGTTCAAGGACAGTGCTCAGGACTGGAGTTAACAATGGCAAAAAAAATGCAGTATGTTGGAATTAACCAATTTTTGAATAGCCTATTATGCCCTATTGATTCTTGATGTGAAATCTTAAATTATGATGAAAACTTTATAGTAAAGTTTTGCTGTAGCATTCTTTAAGAGGAAAAATTTCAGTCTTATGTATATAGAATTATTTATTTTTGAAGAAACTAAAATTAGCTTGAAATAGTGTTTCTGAGGATCCTCCAAACTGCTTTCCAGAGTGGTTGTACTAGTTTATATTCCCACCGGCAGTGCAGTAGGGTTCTTTCTTCACATGGCCATCAGCATTTGTCTGAGTTCAGAATATTGGCCATTCTGATGGGGTAAGGTGGTATCTTAGGGTTGTTTTCGTTTGCATTTCTTTTATGACCATAGATGATGAGCATTTTCTCATATGTTTCTGTGCCATTTTTACCTCTCCCTCTGATAACTCTCTTTAGTTCTCTTGCCCGTTTAGTGATGGTTTGTTGGGTTTGGGTAGGATTAGTTTAAGTTTCGTGCAGATATTGGATATTAAATCTTTGTCTGGTGTATTATTGGTAAATGTCTTTTCCCAGTTAATTGGTTGTCTTTCTACTTTAGTACCTATGCCTTTGTGCAGAAACTTTTTATTTTTAGGTCGTCCCATTTATTGAGTCTCTCTCCAATCTTTTGTGACCCCGGCCCTCTGTTCAGGAAGTTTTTCCCTGTGCCTATGAGTTCCAGTGTCTCTCCTACTCTATTGTGTAGTAGTTTCAGAGTTTCAGGTCTGATATTGAGGTCTTTGATCCATTTTGAGTTAATGTTCATGCATGGCAACAAACTGGGATTGACTTTTAGTTTTCTGCATATGGCCACCCAGAGTTTTTGTTCTACTGTATATCTCTTAGCTCCTGTGTCAAACTTTGTTACCTATTAAAGAGAGTGTACTTCAGAATCTAGAAGATCTTTTGTTGACTATGTGCTTTTGAATGTGTGTGACTTCATTGATATCAAGTCAATTTCTTTTATGTAATAAAATCTATTAGAGATTGAGAATATTAAGAAGACAATGTGGGAGTTAGTCCAACATGGCCAAAAAAATTGCTAGAAGTTTGGGAGACATGGTATAAAAGGAGATGTCATAGTTCTGGCCTATCTCAGAGATGAGTCAATTTATGATATTTAGATTTATACTGAGTATAGCTAAATTTATGATATGTAAGTTTATATTCGGTATAATCTAAATTTTTTTGTTTTTTCCCAGAAGATCTATAATAACAATTCATGTATCATCTCTAAACTATTCTTTAAAGAGAGAGCTATGATTTTTGTCAGGGCATGTAGGGATAAAAGGATATTTAGTATATTTTCCAACTAGCTCAAGGCCCAGACAAGATAAATAAGCATATATTTATGAAAATAATGATATAGCTAGAATTTAATATGTATTTTTAAGATCATAATGTTATAGGACTTGAACTCTGGACCTGGGCATTGTCTCTAAGCTCTTTAGCTCAAGGCTACTGTCCTACCCCTTGAGTCTCAGTACCACTTCTGGTTTTCTGGTGGTTCATTGGAGATAAACATCTCACAGACTTTAGTGTCCAGGCTGGCTTTAAATCATGATCCTCAGATCTCAGCCTCCTGAGTAGCTAGTATTATAAGCATGAGCCACTGCACCCACCTTATATTTTTATCTTTTCATCATAATTAAATGCATCCTTTCCTGTTTTGATTGACTGCTATATGTTTCAAATGTCCCTTGTGTGTACAGGAAAAATGTCTTTTTTCTACACACACAATCTTTCCAATTTCATCCTGTAATTAACTTTAGGTACTTGATCATGTGGAAGTGAAACAACAACTAGTTTTCTAATGTTGTTAAGAAGTTCTAGATTAGCCACAAATTTTTACGTTGTGGTGCAAAAATGATAACAATATATGTCGGCTTCCTCCAAGTTGTGTTAACTGACCTGTAGCTAATTCCTATGTCCATAGTGCATCATAGAGTTGGAGATCAGGGTGCCTCTCATATCCTAATGTATGACACATTTATGAGATAAGACAAAATTCAGCAAATTCTGTCTACCAGAAATCCTGTGCTTTGCTCTTCACCTAATATGAAGGAGTGGCTTTTTGTGTCAATTATTTCCTTTCTTTGGGGTCTTATTGGATAACAACATTACCTGGGCTGGTATAACCTACCTTCTTTGGGCTTCTGTCCTTGAGGCAGTATTAGCAGGCCACAGATATTCTTTTTCCTGTTGGAAAAGTACAGATTTGTATTAGAGTTCCTGACAGATGCCAGAGTATATTCTGAAGTAGGCAGACCCTACTGACAGCAGGTAATTGAAATTTATTCTTCTGATAAATTTCTCCCAGAAAGCACTTCATTTTTATATTGACTATTTTTGTCTTGATGTGGGCATCAAGTTGACAGATCTACATAAGTTGTTAAGAATCTGTTGGTGTCAAAATTTTACAGAAGATTGGTCTAGAAGAGATAGAGTTATAATAGATAAGGTTTTTATTGCCCATTGACATCTGGCAAAATTCTTTCCCGGAGATAATAATCTAGACTGACACACACACATATATATGTATAAACATATGACAATATATATAACAATGATACTATATATTACTGTATATGTGTATATGTGTACACACATAGATGTCTCTTGCTTGAAGAATGCTGTCATCCTCCTATTTTTTATGTGCTCTATTATTCTGTGTCCTTCCTTACTCATCCCCGGGGATTTTCTTCTCACTAACATGGCTGAACTGACGAGCTTCAGTTTAGGGAGATTTACAATAATCTCAAAACAGGGCCATATCTTTCACCTGCAGTTATTTTCATTCTTTCTGATTTTCCTCCTGTTCTTTCATTTTGTATTTTCTTTATGAAGATTTTTTCCTAGAATTGAAAACTGTGAAGGGCTTTGAATTAGTCTATGAAATAATGCAATGTACATGCTTTCACCAAGTTCTCTTATGTAATTAATGGATATGCTTAAAATGGATTTTATTGCATTGTGTTTTATTTTGGAAAGTTGCCATACCATAAATACACATTCTAAATCTGATACAGTAACATATTTCTATTTTCTCATCATTTTCTTATTTTCAACAATATACCTGGCTTTTTATCCAGTTCTTTGATATGGACATTAAAGTTTACTTTACAGGATTGTCAGAATTTAGTCTAAACGTACTCAAGCAATAAAGAAAAAAAATCAGAGGTTAGATATCAACTCCAAGAGACCACCAGTTTCCTCCTTGTATAATTTACATCAGACCTAATATATTCCTATTCCCAAATGTGCTTTTCTGCTAGACTATATTATGATGAGTTTCACTGATAAACTTAACAAATAATTTCATAATGGCTGAGTTTATTTTAAAAATCATTTGTCATTGGACTAATTAAATATAACAAAATTAGGTTTAACAGATTTCTTTTTTAAGTATGTTAGGGAAATTCTCTACTTACGATCATCAATAACTAGCCAGTTTTCGTTGTTTCTTTTTTTAACTATTTGTCTCCTTTGATAGTAATGGGGTCTTCTAGGTAGACATTCTGTTACTGAAATTATAACTCTTGCTCCTCATGTTTTTAGTTAATTTTCAGATAGGGTTTCACATTTACTGCATGGGCTGGCCTGGACTGTAATTTTCCTATTCACACCTCTTGCTTCTCTAGGATGACAAGCCCAGGCCGTAGGTGTAGCTTTTTTGTTTAAGTGAGATTTCACTGTTTCCTGGTCTGGTCTGGAATTGCAATGTTCTTATGTACGCCTACTACCAATTTGGGATGACAAGTACAAACCACATAGCCAGGCTTCCCCCACCCCCCGTTTCAATGGTGTCTCATTAACTTTTGCCTGTGCTGGCTAGAAACAACAATCTTCCCATGTCCTGGGATTGCACATATAAGCTACTGTGCCTAGCCTTCATATTTTTAAGAATATCATAATAAAATATGAACTAATGATTCCTTAATTTAAAAAGCTTCTTCCCACACACTATACTCAAAATGCTATATAAAAATTACTAACTTGATATCTGATATATTGTATATATGCTTATTTGGTTATTTGAAATTGGGTAGGGAAGGGGTGAAAACAAGATGAGGGGTAGGGGTAGGGTAGGGAATTGGGGACCAAGACATGAGAAAGGGTATCAATGTTTGTGAAGTAATGCATCTTCTATCTGGTGAGTATACTGTAACCCTTCTATAAATTACAATAAAATATATGAAAAAAATTACTAACTTGACATATAACTCTTGTTCCACTTGTAAGGCCGAGATGTATATATAGTACTATATTGCCTGAAAAATTCTGTAGAACTATGATATAATTGTGTCCTGTTAGATTTCTGTTACAGCACAACAAACAATGTACGAGGAACTTGATGAGTTAATCTAACAATTGTTTAGCTTTGTCATAAAAATTCCAGTCAAATAAGTACTTGAAAAAGGTGAGGCATAGTCAATGGGAGAGAGATAGACAAAAGAAGGAGTGGCAGGACAGAATGCAGTCAAGAACTCAATGTATGTTCTACAATATTAAGAAGAATGAGGGAAGGGGTTAGTTTGGGAAGAATTAGGCATAGGTGAAAATGTTGAAACATGGTCACAAGGCATTATATTAATGAATTGCCATTAATGAATTAATGGCAATTCCTTTGTACAGATACTTAAAGATTTTAAAAAAGATATGTCATTTTTGTAGATTAAAAAATCATAAGATAAACTTGTCTGGATGCACACTTGGAGAATCACATGATGGATATAAAAGTATAGATCAGTCTGAGCTTGTATCTGGAGCCTCTGGAGGAAAAAAAGTCCCCTTGTCTGATTATCCTGGTTGTTGGAATAAATAATTGTTTGGGGGTGGGGGTTATAGGACTGAGGCTCCCTTTTCTTTGTGGGCTGTCAATAGAGAGGTCTCATGTATTCTAGAAGCTTCCTGAATTTTTTTTCATGTAACTCCCTCCACTTTCCAGCCTGCAAAAAGTACGCCAAATATTTTCTGGACTTAAATTGTCTGGCTCCCTTCTATGGCTGGGATTAGCCAGAAAGAAACTTCTGGTTTAATGAGAAGTCGTATGATTCTTAGATCCACCCAAACAATCAGGTAGTTTTCCTATGTGAAGATCAATTGATTTGCAAACTTAATTACATTTAACAACTCTTCTTGGCTGTGCAAACATATCTGTGATGCAACCTCTCAATTTATTCATGAACTTGACGACTGAGGAGGAAAATTTTAGGGTGTCATAAATTCTGCTTCCCACATTTGAGTTTCCATTCTCTGAGTAGAAAAAAATTCTTCTTCCCACATGTAAATTTTCTATCTCTGAAGAGAAAAGCAAATGAACATCCTAAATGATCCTAAATGAACATCACATGATGATAGTAAATAGTTCAGTATCATCTGTCTTCATCATTTGTCTTTCCCAATTCTGTTATTCAAGTTCATGTTTTATTTCCTCCCATGTCATTTTTTTTAAAGCTATAGGCTAGTTCCTTCTATTTATTTGGGCTTATCTAATTGCATCCATTGTCATCTGGACCATGGAGTATTGACAGGATGCTCCCTATTACAATGTATCTTAGGGACACTTCCTTAGATAGGATGGATCTGGACTTTTAATCATAAGGGATACATCTCATTTTGTTCCAGATACATCTAGATACCATTTCTATTCTTAAAATACATCATATGTGCTAAAAGAGTTATATCTTGGCAGATTAAGCTAGTTCCACAAAATAATTGTAAATATTCACTGCCACATTTGAACACTTCTGGAGAATTGCAAGCCACTTTTTCCAATGGCAGAGGAAGAATTTTATTAAAGGGGGAATTAAAGTTCAGATTTAAAGTTTTGAATGGTGGTGAATGTCTGTAATTCTAGGCATTTAGAAGATAACAGTGGAAACATCTCAAGTTGGAAGCAAGCCAGAGTAAAGTTAGCAAGAGTCTGTCTGAAAAACAAAACATAAAACAGAAGGAAATGGGGACATGACGTAGAGGTAGAGCACCTGCTAAAAATGTACCATAAGTTCCAATACTGAAAATAATTTTTATTAACTTCATATATTGCAGGTTCAATTTGAACAAAATGGATTTTAGTTCCTGCTAGTTCTTTGAGTCTTGTTGTTTGAATATTTAAATTATAAGAATCTTAAGCTTACGTAAATATTCCTGCTGGTAGAGTTACATTGAGAGAAACATGTCTTTCAGGCATATCTCAACTTAATAATTGGACTGTATTTCATTTATTTTATATACTTGTTCTATATTGGTACAGGATAATAAGGAGTTTCTGCAATTATCTCAAGTAATGAGTCATTTCTAACAACAGATCATTCATTATAAGCCATTTTTGTACTTCACAGTTGCTGAACATGTCATTTTTCCTTTATTGTTAGCTCCCCCCAATAGCCCTTGTAAAGGACAGTGGAGCTGAAAAAGAGCTATCTAGTTACATACTCACTGCAATGGTTTCTATCTTTCTTTTCTGTTAAAACATCCTGCTTCTCACAGAATTTAGGTACAATGTCATTCATATATATATATATATGTATGCTTTCTATACTGTTTTTTCACTGTTAAAGGAATTTTATTAAAGCAAGAATTTTATAATCCAAATTACATTTCCTCACACAGTTATCAATTCTGTTACTTAGAACTGACATCCTGAGCTATTCCACAGTAAAGAATTACAAAATTAAAGAAAGGAATGCTTTAAATTTTTGTACTTTGCTGAAAATTATTTTTCCCAGGGTCTATAAAACATTAATTTGTTTTTATATTTTACTATTTTTAAATTTTTAATATTTTTTATTATATTTAATGCAAGGGTTACATGATATTTGCCAGATACAAGGTGCATTAATTCATTGATACCCTTTGACATGTCTTGGTCCTCATTTCCGTCCCCCCACCCCCACTCCTCATCTTGTTTTCCCACCTTCCCTATCCAATTTCAAATAACCAAATACAAATATATCCGATATATCAGGTAACAAAGTGAGATACTGTAATAATATGAGATAACCAAGGGACAGCAAAAGAGATGAGAGATAATATAGTACCTTAAGGACAACAATCATTCATTATATGGCTTTGTTTCTATATCCTAGAGGTCCGTTCATTTAGCATTATACTATATGGCCTTATGTATAAAGGTTTTGCTCTATTGCAAATCTCTGCTAGGAGAGCCCATGGTTTCTACTGATTATGACAAATGAGGGAAACCATTGAGCCTAAGTTCCTTTGAGTCTGGCTTACTTCACTTAATATGATTTTTTCTAAGTCCTTTCATTTTCTAACAAATGGGGCCATGCCGTTCTTTCTGACAGCAGCATAGAATTCCATTGTGTATAAATACCACATCTTGTTGATCCATTCATCAACTGAGGGACATCTAGGTTGGTTCCATGTCTTTGCTATGGTAAATAGTGCTGCAATGAACATTGTTGTGCTAGTGGGTTTAGTATGTCCTTGTTTCTGGATGATTGGGTAAAAGCCAAGTAGTGGAATTGCTGGGTCATAGCGCAGCTCAATGTTTAGTCTTTTGAGGAACTGCCATACTGCTTTCCATAGTGGTTGAACGAGTTTTCACTCCCACCAACAGTGTAGTAATGATCTCTCCTGGCCACATCCCCTCCAGAATCTGTGTAATCAGCATCATGAAAATGACAATCTTGCCAAGGGCTATCTACAAACTCAACGCAATACCCATCAATATCCCAATGTCATTCTTTAAAGAAATAGAAGAGGCAATCCAAAATTTCATATGGAATAATAAAAGAACCCGTATAGCAAAAACACTTCTGAGCAGAAAGAACAGCACAGGAGGAATTTCAATACCAAACTTTAGACTCTATTACAGAGCTATAATTATCAAAAGAGCTTGGTACTGGCACAAGAACGGGCCTGAAGACCAATGGAATAGAACTGAAGACCCAGATATTAAACCACAGACCTATGGCCACCTAATCTTTGACAAGGGAGCCAAAACAAGAGAATGGAAGAAAGATAGCCTCTTCAACAAGTGGTGCTGGCAGAACTGGTTAAGCACCTATAGAAAACTAAAGTTGGATCCTTCTTTGTCACTCTGCACTAGAATTAACTCCAAATAGATCAAAGACCTCGAGGTAAAAGCGGATACACTGAAATCTTTACAGGAAGGAATAGGAGATACACTAGGCCTCCTTGACACAGGTCGAAACTTTCTTAATAAGGACCAAGAATCACAACAAATCAGAGAAAGGCTGGATAAGTGGGACTGCATTAAACTGCAGAGCTTTTGTATGGCAAAGGACATAGCTAGTAAATTAATTAGGAAGCCTACAGAGTGGGAGAAGATCTTCACCAACCATACAACGGACAAAGGCCTCATATCTAAAATATATCAACACCTCAAAAAATTGAATCACTCCAAAACTAATCTCTAAAGTAACAACCATCCCATTAAAAGATGGGCCAAAGACTTAAAAGAGAGTCTTCTCTGAAGAAGAAACAAAAATAGCCTATAGACACATGAAAAAAATACTCAACATCTCTGGTCATAAAAGAAATGCAAATCAAAACAACTCTAAGATTCCACCTCACTCCAGTTAGAATGGCCAGGATCAAGAAAACTATTTTACTATTTTTTGTAGGTTTTTTTTTTTTGTTTGTTTTTAAATCAAGTAATCTAGGACTAGCACTGCTTGCTAGACCTGGCATGTGCTTGGTACATAAGGTTCAAAGTTTCCTTTCCTTTTTTTATTTATTTTATATTTTGCAATGTTTTTTTCATAATATTTAAGTTTTTCGATGTTTAGATATTTTTTCTTCGGTGAAGCACGAGTTTCTTTTCATGGTCCCTGATCAATTTTTAAGCAGTTGGAACCCCAGTGGCACTGTTAACTGCTTTCTGGGCAGCCACTTTAGCTTGGTTGGCTTATAATACAGCTACAGCTTCATTAACCTCAGAACACAGAGACTCTGGAGACTCAAGCATCGCAAAGAAGAGCGCCAGGCTCACCTCACTAATCAGTATATGCAGAGAATGGCAAGTGTACTAGCTGTGCCCAACCCTGTAATTAACCCCTACCAGCCAGCACCTCCTTCAGGTTACTTCATGGCAGCTATCCCACATCTCAGAACCGGCCTGCATACTATCCTCCTAGCCAAATTGCTCAACTAAGACCAAGTCCTCGGTGGACTGCTCAGGGTACCATACCTCATCCATTCCAAACTATTCCCGGTGCTAACCGCCCAGCCGCTCCTAGACCACCATTTAGTACTATGAGACCAGCTTCTTCCCAGGTTCCATGAGTCATGTCCACACAGCGTGCTGCAAACACATCAACACAAACAATGGGTCCACATCCTGCAGCTGCTGCTACAGCAGCCACTCCTGCTGTCCGCACGGTTCCCCAGTATAAATACGCTGCAGGTGTCCGCAATCCTCAGCAACATCTTAATGCACAGCCACAAGTTACCCTGCAACAGCCTGCTGTCCATGTACAAGGTCAGGAACCGTTGACTGCTTCCATGTTGGCATCTGCTCCCCCCCTCAAGAGCAAAAGCAAATGTTGGGTGAAAGCCTGTTTCCATTTATCCAAGCCATGCACCCCACTCTTGCTGGTAAAATCATGTTGTTGGAGATGGATAATTCAGAACTACTTCATATGCTTGAGTCTCCAGAGTCTCTGCGTTCCAAGGTTGATGAAGCTGTAGCTGTGCTATACTGGTTTTTTAATTATATATGATTATCATATATAATGTTATACGATGTTCTCTATGCATGTCTACTTATCTATCATCTTTCTGTCCCTCTGTCCTTTGTATATTTATCTTCATTATCCCATCATTTCTGCAGTCTTATTGATTACCCAGTTAACAAACAGGAAGGAATATTTGCAAATTTGTAGCATTAATGTCTGTGTCTATTTATTTTTACATTCTGTAAGTTCTTTTGATTTCATCTGTCACTCATCTTTCTGTGCTTTATTTAGATTGTGTTTACAAACCCACTTTGATCCTTCTAGCTTCTGTACTATGCTCCTTTCTCTGTACCTTTTTCACTTACATTCCTATTTTGTCTTTTTGTATAGTTATAACTAATACTAACAGCCATTGGCAGGTCTGCTAAGCTACACTACTCTTTATTCCCGTCATTTCAGTTCTCCTAGTGTCTATGACTCCTGGTAAATATGATGAGTCTTGTTTATCATGTGCCTCCTAGAAACCCATTCATATTCACTACACAGTTCTCAGGACAAACTCCCACTTTTGCTCTAGCGTTCACACATATACTGAGTATCTTTGTATAGGTTTGATGGTGACTTTCATTTTATTTTCTCCCCTATATTGTGCAATTGCATATTTCCACATACAATTAAAACACTGGTATCCTCCAAAAATCTAGGAGGTAATGGTGATGTTAGCGATCTCTTACAGAACTACTCTAAATAGAATGCTTATTAATAGTTTAAAATTATAAATGAAAGAAGAATAGTAATTAGATTTTGAGGTACAAATCAATAGAAATTGAATTTTGCTCATAGTCAAATTCTTAACCAATTATATTAAAAGCACTGGCATATATTTAGTTCATTTAATTTGAAGAACCATATCTAGACTTCAGAAAATATAATAGAGAAAAATTGAAATAGAGATTTAATTGAAATATGTTTTCCTCTACTTTTAATAATAGCACAGTGTTCTTTTAGCTCTCGATTCCACATCAGTTTGTGAGTCCCAATACGTAGCACAGCCCAGTAAGAGGGTATCTACATAATGAAAAACAAATAGTTTAGCAAAGAACAGTGCATACTAGTGTGGCCTGGTGTTATTTACTCATGGAACCAGTATGAGAAAAGTCATCTCTTACTTAAACAATGCTTAAATATTCTTTCCCAAAGAGGGAGGTTTTTATTTTATATGGCTGGTGTCCCTCAAGTCTGTTGAAATGGCTGTAGAGTCATATCTTATTCTTCTGCTTATGTCTTTTGATTGAGGCTGAGATTGTTTAGTACAAGTCTAAAAGATAGTTCATGATCATGCATAGAAAATTTGCAAATAGCAATTTCCTAAGATGCATGAACAACTTACTTTCTAAAGAATATTGTGTAACTTTAAATAAAGATTAGATTAACTTTGTCACTGAATTTTTCTGTAAGGCATGAGACTTAGGTAAGTTTTAATAATTTTTTTGAAGAAACCATAAAAGATCAGTGCTGGAAATGTCCACATATATTTGAAATGAATAGTAGAAAAATAATTTATTATTACCAACCTCACATCAAATAAGATTCACATGTAATCTATCTCTAAGTCATGTGATTTTATTATAACTGAGGATACAATAACATGAGATTGGTTAAAAATTAGTATATACTGTACTGGAGATTATAAAGGGAAGATATTCTGATATATAAATTCAAATTCTAACAAGTATATACCAAAATGTGGAGATACTTTCTTTGAACAAAATAATTTTAAATACTTAAGGGGGCCAAGAGTTTGGCCTAGTGGTAGAGTGCTTGCCTAGCATGCACAAAGACCCGGGTTCGATTCCTCAGTACCACATACATAGAAAAAAGCCAGAAGTGGTGCTGAGGCTCAAGTGGTAGAGCTCTAGCTTTGAGAAAGTCCAAGGACAGTGCTCAAGCTTTGAGCTCAAGCCCAGGACTGGCAAAGAAATACTTAATTTAGGTGAGAAAGTAGTGATCACTTTGGACTTTTTATTATAAGATGTGAAGCACTGAACAAGGTAGAAAACATTTTATGTCTGTATATTCATGTGATGCACAATTTGCCTTTTCTCTTTCTTATGATTCTTTCTCTTATATCACTGAATACTGTAGGGTCTTTATTTCTATTAATGTGATTACTATCACAAAAGATTGCTTATATATACACACAGTATTATTTTTAAGATGAGAAAGATTGTATTTTAATGAATTTGAACTAATCTAGTAGGAGAGATAGTAAGGAAATTACCCACCATTATTTGTCTGTATACACTTAAGTACATAGGCTTGGTATTACTTTAGTTTATTCTTTAGGGGGTAAACCTTTTGTCACTGAAAAATCTAGTAGGGCATTCGGAATGATGACAGTTTTTTAAGTAAAACATTTAGAAGAGAATGTACCTGCAGTAACCAAGTAATCAACATTATTTGCTAGACCTTTTTTTTCAGTCCTGGGCTTGAACTCAGGGCCTGAACACTGTCCTTGGGCTTTCTCAAGGCTAGTGCTCTACCACTAGAACCACAGCACCACTTCCAGCTTTTTTCTATGTTTGTGGTACCAAGGAATCGAACCCAGGTCTTCGTGCATGCTAGGCAAGCACTCTCCCACTAGTCCAGGCTCCAGGCCCTATGTACTAGAGTTTTGACTGAAGTCATTTTGGACATTTTAGCTTGAGCCAAGTTCTCAACCAAATGCAGTCACAAGAATAAATCTCTTCACATGAGCTGGAGAAAAAAAGTCACTCCACTCAACTAAACATGGTGAGACATTTCAGTCATTGTTCTCTTTAGCTACTGGATTTTGAGGTTGTTTGTTATTCTGAAACAGAGAATTGAAACAGATGGTACATCCATATTGTGGAAGTGGACAAGGCTGATACTGAAACATGAAAAGCCTTCCAGAAAGTTCAGTTGAGAAATAAAGATTGCAATGTGTTAAGAAACTAGTCTCAATTATCAGAGTAGGCTGTGTTCAAGAAGCAAGCCCTCATTGATAGGATAGATGTCTAAGTAGGATATTCCCAGTGAAATTTAGTCACTAAATTATTGTCTCTTTCTCTTTTTCTGATAATAAATGGTTAAGAAGTATTTTTTAGTTGATAATTCTCTGGGAAATACATAACTATGCATGGCACTTATGCATGATGCAAAGTTTTGATGAACTTTTAAGGACGAGTTGTTGGATATCCTTGGAATGGTATCCAGTTTTATTTTCACCAATGAGAAAAAATATGAACACTGTTGTGTTTGAGACAATGTTCAACTTAGAGTATTTCTTAATGTATAGTTATGTCTTATACCACCCTGTTTTCATTGCAGTACATGTTTCGAACACATAGATATTCTGTTAAGCTAAGGGATGCTTTTTGCCGAGAAAGATGAAAGACACCGTGTTTAAATACCGAGCTGAGAATTTTGGCAACATCACATGTTTTTGGCTTTTCCCTGAAGAGGATTTAATCTATACTTTGGGAAAAGTATATCCCAGATTGGCACTGTCCAGTTCTGGCTCACCTGTGTTCCATAAGGAACAAAGTTCAGCAACTCTGAAGATGTATGTGCCAAGGTAGCACAATGAGAGTAGCTAGAATGCAGATCAGGTGAGAAATAGATGCTCATAGTTGGATGCTCTTCAATTTTTGTCATTATTTGTCATAAAGTGTCACTGCAAAAATAGTCAACTAGTATATCATGGTTCTTTGTATTACTACCTGAAGATAAAAAGAATTCTGATTAGGTCTTCCTGAAGGAGCTCATAATATAACTAGGATTCAAGAGAGATTTCAGAAGAACCTGAGTGAAAGAGGGCCTGAACAAGTTATGGGGAGTGTTCTTATACATGCCAGAGTAAATTATATCTCTTTTAAGGAGATAATAGATACTGTATTGTAATGCGCTGTCATTTTCGGGCTTGATTGACATGCTCCTCAAGGCTCATCATTGGATTAGTGCAGTGTCAACAAGTAAGTTCTATCTAGGCATATAGCAGGCAGGGTTTGATATTTGGTACATGGCCTTTCTACGTCATAATGCCATCCTGTGCTGACTTAGTACCCAAAACTATTCCTGAAAGTTGTCATTAGAAAGTAGATTCATGGACCATGGAAGGAGCAGAAAGAAGAGGTTTAATCTGAGAGAGACGTTACAATTCCTTAGGCTGAAAGGAGATCTCAAGTATTGATGAGCAATATTTACTAGCATATGTATTTCCAAGTCCAGCTGTTTTTAACTTCATACTCTATTTCTATATTCCATGGGTTTATTTACTTTGTTCAATGTCTACTTCAGTAGATATTGTGTGACAAGAGCTTCAATAAGGCCTAACAATAGAATGAAAAGAAGTAAAATAATAGATCAGCATGCCCTGAAAACTGTACAAGCTAGTTTCTCATACACCTCAGAATAAAAATTTATTTCCCTCCCTTTCAAACCCTCTCAGAACTCATCTGAATTTGTGTGCAAATAGCACTTCTTTAAGAAGGTTCATTAGGCCTGAGAGAGAACTATTTTGTAGCTGGTTATGTCAGTATGTTGGATGTTGATGGCTTCTATTGTATTTCATGAGTATTCACAGTGGTATTTGGGTGGTTGTTTGGAGTAAACGCCTAAAAATGTCAAATTCAAGAATTTTATAAACTAGAATGTATGTGAAAGGGCCTCTTTTCCTTTTTCCTTGCTGTTTAGAGTTTGCCCACAATGTTGACTTGAAAGCTTTCTAAGAGATGTAAAAGCAAATGTAAGTCTGCACACATACATGCATATATACATGTACACACAACACACACATGCAAACAAAGATTATATTCTATACTGATAATGTATTCCCAGTAATAGCTTTTTTAAAGGACTCATAATCCAAAGATAATATCAATTGGCCTCAGCACATCTCTTCCTTTGTGATGCTGAAATATTTCTACTTATTATTGGAACATATTGCTATGGTACTCAAGACCCATTCATTTCCGAAAATGAGGAGTTGCAGATCGCTCCTGTCTTCCATGCAGAGCGGAAAAACCATTTGTTATTTGAATTTCATTGATTTCCTTTTTGTAATGTCACATGATGCTTTAATTATGCATTGCTTCTGTCTCATAAGTAATCATTTCAAATAGCAGAGTGGTGTATGTTAAGGAAATGATTCATCTTCATAAATGTATTTGAAACTCTGGGCTGCAACAATTTTAGACACTAGATTATAATTTTATGTTATGCAAAACATTTTCCAAAGGCTAAAATTAATGTTGATAAGCATCTTATGCAATAGCAAAACTGAATATGGGACAAAGGGAAGCAAAAATAAACCCCTCCTTTCTGACTCCTCTGCAATCAATGAGTTCATACTTAACATCTTCACCTACTTCCAGACAGCACAATGTCTTTTGCACATCAAAGAAGTGAAAGAAAATCAAACTCTGACAAGTCTTCTAATTCCTGTTTTCTTTCCCTGGATCCTGCTACAAATTCTTTACATCGGGCCAGGAGTTTGGCGTAGTGGTTAAAGTGCTTGCCTAGCATGCACGAAGACCCGGGTTCGATTCCTTGGTACCACATATGTAGAAAAAGCCAGAAGTGGTGCTGAGTCTCAAGTGGTAGAGCTCTAGCCTTGAGAAAGTCCAAGGACAGTGCTTAGACCCTGAGCTCAAGCCCAGGACTGGCAAAAAAAAAAAATCTTTACATGTTGAAGACATTGTATAAAGATGAAGAAAGAAGATTTTCATGTTAATTTTCTTTAAAAACTTCATTTTGACAGTTTTGTCAATTCATGTCTCCAAGCTAATAATGACAAAATATCAAAAATTAATATTTTAAGTAAGGATCTCAAAGGCTCAATAGATATGTGCATATGATTACATTAAATAATATTTATTGAGCCAGCCTGGTAGCTTATGGCTATAATCCTAGCTACTCAGAAGTCTGAAATCTGAGGATCACTGTTTAAAGCCAGTCCATCAGACATTTATTGCTAGTAAACCACTTAGAAAAAGCCAGAAGTGGTACTATGGCTCAAGTGGTACAGAGATAGCCTTCAACAAAAAATGTTCAGGGACAGTGCCGATGCCAAGAGTTCAAGCCCTGGGACAAAAACATATTCAAATGAACTCCAAGAAATGGAAACAAGAGTTTTTACTTCTTTGTTGCTTTATTTTGTTTATGTTTTTGCTACCTTTTTTCTTGTGTATTAGTTTTTCTGTCCTTGGGAGTGTGAGGGAGACATACGGAAAGGATGGGGTTAAGGGCAAAGAATGCAGCAGTGATATGAAATGTTTTGATGCAAAACAAACTACCCAACTTGTGGGTAGGGAGGGAAAAACTGGGAGAGAGTACTCATTACCTGATTTATATTACTGTAACCCCTCTGTATGTCACCTTTACATATTTATATATCCATATATACACATATGTATGGATATATAAATATATATAAATGTTTATATTCATATATAAAATACATATATATGTCATGTCCACATTAAAAAATTAATCTAAAAGTATCTTAGGTCATTGAATATAGAATGCATATACTCAATATGCATAATCCAAAAGTGACAGAAAGTGTATGAAAGTCCAGATACTGAAAGAAGTATTAGCATGATAATTGTTTTAACTATGGTAAGATCAACAAGAAGTCTTCTCCAAAGGAGAGCAACATCAACAGCACCGCTATGAGGCTGTCAGTAGACACCATGAATGGAAGCTTACAGGTAGAGGCAGTGGGGTGACATAGTCAAATCAATAAAAGAAAGAAACAGCAAAATTCTCACCTACCAGGAATATGATGCTCAAAGTCATTCTTCAGAAATGGAGTAATAAGGGCACTGCAAGGAAAAAGTCATTGAAATTCATCACCACAAAACTTAGCTTACAAGAAATGCTAAAGTTTTTTTTTTCAAGTTGAAACAAAGTCAAGACAAAAGGATGAGAGGTAACCAATATGAAAACATATGTAAGTATAAACCTTACTAATGAAAGCAAAAATATAGTCAAATTAAAATTGTTCTCTTACCCTAATGGTGGTATGTAAGTTCATTTTAACTCAACTATAAAACTTGGAAGAAGTATTTAAAAAATCACTATAGTGACCATAATTTGTTAATGAAGATATAATATAAACATAGAGAATATAAAAATATAGAATACTGCTTTATATAACAAGAATGAAAGAAAATAAAAACGCACTATTTTGTGCATGATTGTAGTTGCTACTGCCTTGGAATAAAATGCTATAACTGTGAGGCATTCTCTGACAGCTACAGACAGAGTGCAGTAGAAGCTCTAGCAGACAGAGTGCAGTAGAAGCTAGATGAAGACCACTTCTGTCTGCATCACCTCTTGGCACAGGTAGCAATGGCAGGAGGTACATTTTCTAGGAAACAAGTGGCTGCTTTTCTAACTAGGAAGAGTAAGCCTGAGTCCTACAATCCCTTTCCAGGGCTTGCCTCAATCACCCAAAGGCTTCTCAGTAGAGAAGTGTTTTAGTGACTACTTCCCATACTATCACCCTAGGGAACCTTTGGGAAGAACACAAGCCATATGCCAAACCTTGTACTTTATACTCTTCATTTTGTGTAGCCACTGAATTTTCTGTTTGATTAATTAATTAATTAATTAATATATGTCTTGTGGTCATCCAGGTGTTTTTTTTTTGATAGAATTTTTTGAATAACAGTAGTTAGCAACAACAGCAAAGAAAAAAGCAAAACCAAGTGTGAAGCCAAGGCTCCAGTGGTACAGTATGTGATTTCAAAGCTTCAAATCCAAGTCCCACAAAGTGAAAAAACAACCTAACCCCCTTAACCCCTCTCCTAGGTTTGATGATCTGTTCTACAGAGGCTCTGTGAAAGCTTATTGTCTTGGTACATCTTTCTTGAATGTCCATCTTGCCCTAGGAATGCACATTCCTTTGTTAATACTCAGATACACACAAGTGTCAACTACTATTAATGTTTTTAGAGTTGACAGAGTTAAAAAAAATACAGGCTTTTCTCCAAGGAACAGAAAAGGTCCAGGTTATTAGGTAAACAAGTGTTGTTAATGAAGAGATACAGCCTGTGAGAAGCTATATATTAAGGGTCATACTTGAATTTCTCTGAATGTTAATCAGTTTGAGGAAATGTAATGAGTAACCAAAAGGTTGAAAAGAAGGGGCATAATTGATTTTCTAACATGTTTTGTAAGCAGTGAATCTGCAAAACTGGTGGCAGAGTGGTGAGGCTGCAGTCCTGAAAGAAGAAAGATGGACAGTGAGAGGTCCTGTGCCACTGTATCATAGGGTGTGATAGCCTTGTGTGATTTAAGATGCAGAGATGAGAAATCATTTTAGAAGTCAGATATATACTGCCATGTGATTAAATTGTGCAAATTCTTAATCTGAGCAACATTGGTTGAACTAATCAATTAATGTGAATCTCACCCCTTGGCTCTCTCATATGGGAAAGACAATCTCATGGCTGTCTCTGTGTCTTGTGGTCTGCACATTCTGACTTTTACTGGATCTTGAGGTGTTCTGATGCTCTGTTCTGTTACTAGGGATATTTTAAAAAGTTTAGGAGAATACAGAAATACCTGATCAAACTGTACATACTAACTCATAGTAGATGACATGTATGAGATATTGCATGGACTGAAAGAATAAGTAGATTATTAGCTGATACACGAGTCTTTATAGTTTTGTATTTGGTGAACAATTTGAGCAGAAGATTGACACCTAAAAGATATAAAGTCTCAGTTAATATCAATATGTTGAATTTCTCTAACATTTAAAGTACATGTGTTCTATATTTACTTTTTAAATCCAGTTATGAGCTATGTTGAAAAGACTCAAAATTTGTCTAATTGTAAAGTCTAATTATCTGGCTGAGAAGCTGACTGAATCATCACAATGTTATTATCCTAGTGAGTTGCATATGTCTCAGAGAGCCTACATCATGGCCAACCAAATACCAATATAAATAAAATGAGGGGAAAGTAGTTACAAGGCACTGCAGTTTTAGATAGTTTGTTATACAGCATATTTGTAATCATGATTGGCTTGTTTTCTTGCACAGCTGTACATTCTTTTTTTAAATTCTATTTTATTGTTGAGGTGATGTAGAAAAGGGTTACAGTTACATTTGTCTGATAGTGGGTACATTACTTCTTGAACATTGATACCTATTCCCATATTTTCCACCCCTTCCCCTCCCTCATCCCCTCCCAATCATCTTGTTTTCTCCTTCCCTTCCCTATTTCAAATACACAAATAAATGTATATAATATAATATACCAGGTACCAAAGTCAGATACAGTAAGAACATGAGATAAACCATAAGGGGAGAAAAGAGAAAGAAAGAGCCTCACATAGTACATTAAGAACAATAAATACAGAGATGAAACTCTTGTTTCTAGAGTTAATTTTGCTTAGCCTCATGCTATATGGACATATGGACATAGCTTTTGAACTATTGTGATCCTCTGCTTGGAGAATCCTAGACATGTACTAATGATTACAAATGCGGGTAACCATGGAGCCTTTGTTTCTTTGGATCTGGCTTACTTCACTTATTATGACTTTTTTCAAATCTTTTCATTTCTTTACAAATGGGATGATGTCATTATTTCTGATGGCAACATAGAATTCCATTCTGTATAAGTACCACATCTTCTTGATCCATTCATCTACTAAGGGGCACCTGGATTGGTTCCATATCCTAACTATGGTAAATAATGCTGCAATGAATATGGTTGTTCTGGTAGCTATAATATGTCCTTGTTTATGGAAATTGGGTAAATACCCAGGAGTGGGATGGGTCATAGGGGAGCTCTATGCATGGTCTTTTGAGGAATGGTCATACTGCTTTCCAGAGTGGTTGAACAAATATACACTCCCACCAAAACGGTAGTAGCATTCCCTTCTGGCCACATCTCTACCAGCATCTGTTGTTACAAGATTTCTTAATAAGAGCTATCCTAACTGGAGTAAGGTGGAATCTCAAAGTACAGTTGTAAATTCTTAGTTGCAGAATTCAATTTCTCACCATTTAAGGCTGAGGTTGAAGCTAGTCATTGGATAGGGAGCTTGTAGAAGTCAATCATCCCCATCAACAGGACACACTCTGGGTGTTCACTAGATTTCTACCAGGTTTCTACAAGGTTTAAGGTATCTTTGATTATATCTAAATTGGACAATACATGCTCCTGCAATACATGCCCTTTATTGGCATCTCTCCATCTGTCTTGCTCATCTTCAGGTAGGGTAATGTGGACAATACATGATAAAAAAAATAATGCAGGTCGAAGTTTGGCCTGTAGTAGAGTGCCTAGCATGCACAATTCCTCGGTACCACATACATAGAAAAAAGCCAGGAGTGGTTCTGAGGCCCAAGTGGTAGAGCTCTAGCCTTGAGAAAGTCTCCAAGGAGACTGAGGCCCTGAGCTGAAGCCCAGGACTGGCAAAAAAAATAATGCATACTATTCTGTTATTGAGAAATATGAAAGATATCTCTCACTTTCGCACTTCTATTAGATCATCAATTTCAGTGATGGTGGTCATAGAGAAAGGAGTTTTTTTTTTTTTTTTTTTTTTTTAATTCTGGTCAGTTGTTGGGCTTGAATTCAGGGCCTGAGTATTGTACCTCAACAATTTTGCTCCAGGCTAATGCTTTACCACTTGAGCCACAGCACCACTTCTGGTTTTTAGATTGTTAATGGGAGGTATGAGTCTCATGGATTTTTCTGCCTAGCTTGGCTTTGAATTGTGATAAAATTGTGATCCTTAGATCTCAGCCTCCTGAGTAGCTTGGATTATGGTATGAGCCACTGGCTCCTGGCAGGGAGGATTTTTTTTTTAAAAGAATGTTCAGTGGAAGATTCCTTTTCGAGAACTCAAGCACATCAATGATATACTACATAAGAAAAGAGATGAGATTATTTTATTCTTTCTAATGGCTGCGTGAAATTCCATTGTGTATAAGTACCACATTTTTTTTTTGGATTCATGCATCTACCTGGGCATCTGGGCTGTTTCCATATCTTGGCTATTGTGATTGTGTGGTAGTCAGCATGGCTATGCAGGTGTCCTAATCTTATGCTGGCCCTTGATGTTGTGGGCCAGTGCCAAGGAGTGTTATGTCTGGGTCAGAGGGAAGGTCAGTGTTTAGTTTTTTGAGGAACTCTCCAGACTGCTTTCCAGAGTGATCATGCTACTTTACATTCCCACCAATATTACAGTAGAGTTCCTTTCCCCCATATCCCCACCAATGTTTGTTGTTTGAATTCACAATGTTGACCAATTTTACCAGGGTAAAATGGAATCTCAAAATTGTTTTTATTTGCATTTCTTTTATGGCTGGGATGATGAGCATTTCCTCATATGTTTCTTTGCCATTTTTACCTCTTCTTCGGAGAAGTTTCTTAGTTCCTTTGTTTCATTTGCAGGGAAATGGATGGAACTAGAACAAATCATGTTAAGTGAGATAAGCCAAGCTCAGAGAGACAGATGGCACTGATATATGGAAATTATATCTAAAATTCACTGGAATATAATAAATTATATGCTATTCTAGACACTCATGTACAGTGAGACTGAATGAGAATACTCTTATAGAAACACAAAGGTGAAATGCCTAAGCATTTCTTCATATATAAATATAAAATAAGATACATACTGAAACTAACTACAAAATAGGGGAAAAAAGACTTCTTTTCCCCCTCATTCTCTTTTTCTTTCTTTCTTTCTTTCTTTCTTTCTTTCTTTCTTTCTTTCTTTCTTTCTTTCTCTTTACTTCCTTCTTTCTAGCTTTCAGTTTTTGACGATTCTGTCTTCTTTATTGGGGGAGAGTACAGAAATGGAGGAAAAAAGGGTTAAAAAGAGGAGCAGAGGGACCCACTGGATCTGATGAAAGTGAACTATATAACTCGTGGGTGGAGACAGGAGGGAGGGACTGAGAGAGAAACGATGTAATAGAAGACACTGTGCAAAATAAAGGTACTCAATACCTGAGTCATGTATTTGTAATTCTTTTTTACATCACCTTTATAATAACAATAAAGTAAATCAATTAAAAAGAGAAAGTAAGTGTGTCATATAATATTACTTTTTTATAGGCAGGGAAGTGCATACATACATACAAACATATACATATATGCTCACACTTCTGAGCCTTCTTGACTCCTCATCTAAAGCAGGAAAACTCACATGTCTCCAGTGGCTTTCGAATTAAATTGCATCCTTGCATTAAGAAATACGTTTTTTCATATATTTTTATTGTAATTAATAGAAGGGTTATATTATATTCACCAGATAGAAGGTACGTTACTTCACAAATATTGATACCCTTTCTCATGTCATGGTCCCCATTTCCCTCCCTCACCCCCTCCTGCTCATCTTGATTTCCCCCCTTCCCTATCCTATTTCAAATACCCAATTAAGCATATATAAAATATATTCGATAACAAGGTGAAATATTGTAACAATATGAGATAACCAAGGGACAGCAAAAGAGATGAGAGATAACATAGTACAATAAGGACAACAATCATTATATGGCTTTTGTTTCTATATCCTGGAGGTCCTTAAATTTAGCATCATACAATATGGCCTTATGTATCTAGATTTTGTTCTATTGTAAATCTTTATCTGAACAACATTACATTCTTTATTTATTTGTATTACAAGATGAATTACATTAAATTCAAAATTACATGATTTAAACCCCTGGTGATTATTTATTTCCTTGTCCTAAAACAAATACGTTGCATACACATGATTATTTATTTCCTTGTCCTAATAACAAATATGTTACGTACTCAAAGACAGTGACTTAGTCAAAACCGGCCCCTTGAGAAAGACTCTTTTTTAGCAGACTTGTCCCGAGAGATGGTTAGAGGAAACAATTCCTTGCAGGAAGCAGTAGAACTTTTCAATGACATTAACAAGTTGGCATTTTCTGAAGGACTCCTTCAATTTCTCCCATTCCTACTTTTACTCTGTCTAAGAAAACAATTCTCTATGAAGGTTTGTTACAATTCTTGGCTGTCAAAAAAGAAATAGACACTTTTAAAATATTTTGAAAAGAAATTAAAGTTGTAGCAATGGACCTGGAAAGAAATCTAGTATCTGCTTATAAATTATTTTAGAAGAATTACTTAGCAATGCGTTATGCTCTGGTTTCATTCTTGGAACATAGAGAAGGCTTTCTGACTTACATATTATGAGACCATGTTGCATGTCTTTCTCTTTTCCCACTTAACGTAGGGATAATTTAAACAAAATTTTAATTTACACATATTCTTTCTTGTGTTATCTCATCTGCACATATACATATGTAGCGTCAACTATAATGTATAATGTAGTTTTGCTTTATTTTTAAAGTACTTCAAATCTTGTTAATTCAGTGTTTTCACATCTATAGCTAGTATGATTTGCAGAAGAGGCCACCCAAGGCCCATTTGTTGAATGTTTAATCTCCAGCCATGCTGTTATTGGGAGGTGGTGGAACTTTGAAGACTTAAGGCTTACATGTACATTTTCTCATCCTATAGCTATGGATATGGAGGCTCTTGTCTCCTTTCTCCTTTGCCTTTTTTTTTCTTGTGGTTTTTTTTTTTTTTTGGCTGCTACAATGAGAGCAGCTTCTTTTATCTAATGATTTTGCCATGACTTTTTTTTTTCGTGCCACAGCCCATAAGGCAATGGCGACTGTGTTTGGGACCATGATCCAAAACCTCTACAATCTGAAGCCTAAACAAATCTCTATTAAGTTTACGTAGAGTATCTTAGGTATTTTGTTAGAGTTACAGAATGCTGGCTTAGCCTTTAAAATTGATACCCCAGTGCCTATTGTTTACTTATTTATCATCATGAATAAAGGAGAATTTGAGAGCTTTTAAATCTATTCAAAGCTTATAATAGGAAATGTGGAAGAACACAAACAGGTTCAGAGAGAAGGAATAAGTAACTGCTTGGGTTTAATTTTATTATTGTTATCATCCTCATCATTATTGTTATTGTTAGTGGGCTTGAATTTAGAGCCTGGTGATTTTATACATTTTGTTCACAGCTATTGCCCTACCACTTGGAACCACATGTCCAGCTCCAGCTTTTTCCTAGTTTCCTAGATAGGACTCTAGAGAACAGACCTCCTCAGATCTTAACCCTCTGAAACAATGGGATTTTAGGCTTGAGCCACTGCCACTTAAGTATGGGTCTGGCTTATTTTTAATTTGCAATCCAATGGGAAGGTCTAGTGAGTTAAATATTTGTGTCTAAAATTCAAAGGAGAACTTATAACTTTGTCATAGGAAAGAATGGTCATAAAAGCCTCCAGGTAATGTGGAGGATTGTCACCAGGAAATCTTTGTGGCTCAAGCCCGAGTTCTGGCATGCTTTACCTTTATGACCTCAGAAGATAAGGATTGTTATTTCAACATTTAGATCTTCCAATCTGGAATTGGTATGAATTTGATACCTAACTAAATGACATGCATAAAATACCAGAGTAACAGATCATATATTATGCTTAGATTTTAATTATAATTTGTTTAAAGTGAAGATGTTGCCTTTTCTCAAGTACATTTCAATTTATCAATTTTATACATGTTGATTATTTCCATAGGAATACTAGAAGAATGACTTCAAAATGAGGAATTTTTAATCCTATTCATCTCCACCATCAAACTGTAGTAAAAAATCCATCAAATTACCATATATATTTACCTATATGTGTATATATGTAAATGTTTGTATAATTTTATGATATAACTGACGTTGGCCCAATTTTCATAGCCAGCCCATTCTCCAGCGACGTAAGCACTTTTCCTTTTAGTTTTATATTTTTATACATAATCAATTGTCAAGATTAATTCTATGCTATAAAGAAGATATGATTTATAATAGAGTTAAAAGAAATTATCATTAAAATGTTCTTTTTGGAAAATGAGAGCCTTTTTACATAATTAGAAATATGACTGCCTAGGCTAACATCTGTGCCTACATCATTCTTCTGAAGGACAATTGCTCCATTATTTAAACCATTTTTTCCTAATCACGATGATATTTTGTTTCTTAGCTCATACACACTCACACATACACGTACACAGGCATACCCATATACTTACTTATGAACACAAGTCATTTCTAGGCATTAGAATTATAATGATGCACATTTTTGTCTGCACTAGTCCTAATCATATTGAACAGTAGAGCTTGAAAGAGACAGGCAAGACTTACCCAAATAATTCAATCGATATGAACGTATTTCTCTAGTATATCCTCTACAGGCTATGAGAGAGGTGCCAATTGTCTCCTCTGACTTTCTATGTCAAAGCCATTCTTTGGTCTTCTTCATTCCGTATGCTACCTAATCGGCATACATCCACGATCATCCCTTCTGCACGAAGAGACCTGCTCTTGTCATTTCATACTCCTTAAGCAGTGGCTTCAGGTCAGCTTTACTCATGGATATTGCCTGGCCTTGGGTAATCAAAGAGTTTATCTCTTTATCAGGAAATTGATATACTTAGATATCTCATACCTCAGAATATATTCCAAGTTTCTAAACAATCTCTCCTATATGATAATAACTTAGACTCTATTTTCTCTCTTGTATTCTCCACGCTAAATTTTTGGCTAACTGAATGTGAAACTTATTCATGCTTTCTTCCAGCTTTGGTGTTCGTAAGCACTCAACCACACTTGATATTTTGTAACTACCATTTCAAAAATGCATTTCTCTATCTTAATTTGAGCCACTCCTTTAAAAGAACTGTTATTCAGGAGTTGTACAAATTGGTTACAATTCCATAAATCAGATACTGAATACAATGCTTTGTGGATAACATCACTCCTTTCATCATTTTCATTCCCCTATTTTCCCACTCCCATCCATGCTCCTAAGTTGCCACGTTCATTTTTTCGGTATGTATATTGAATATCATGACTGCATTCGTTCACCCTGTGTCCACCATTTGCTCTCCCTAAAAAAGACAAAAACAAACACCAGCACCACCAATAATAGCAACAAAAGTGTGATTCTATTTCCTGGTATTTGTTTTGCTACGTAGCAGTTTCGATGTTCAGAGGAACTACACTATACCTTTGGATTCCTCCCTAAGTGTATCTTTGTTTACAGTTGGTTTGTACGTGCATGCATAGACCTCTGTGTAAATTGTCATATCTAGTTACGCTTTAGCTTGAATTTCACATACAAGAGAAAACATGTACCATTTGTCTCTCTGAGCACTTGGTTTACCTCACTTAAAATGATTTGTTTTAGTCCATCCATTTCCCTGCAAATGTCATAATGTTATTCTTTCTAATGGATGAGTATGATTCCACTGTGTACATGTACCATACTTTACTGATCCACTCATATTTTAGTTGAGCCTCTTCTAAGTAATTATTTCCTTTTACACTTGGCATCAAAACTGAAGACTTGGTGGAGGAGCAAAATAGATTTAGAATCATATTTAAATGTAAGGGTGAACTTTAATTTCAATAATTTATAAGTAGAACTGATATTGTCTGGATAGGCTAATTTATTTATTGTGAACTGACTACACACATGTAGAATTTTAGTCAGTGGGAGAAAACTATTTAAATAGACTGCAATAGAGTATGGTCCTAAAAGTGTCATCTCTGCCTAAAGCCTGTATTTCAAAATGATCTGCAATTGTGACAGGGGTTTTCCAGAAGCATACTTGGGTTTGCATATAATTTGTATGTTTTTAGTGACATTGAAATCTAGCTATAGGCACTGTCCTCGTTAGAGAGGAACAATGGTAATGGCTCTTCTCAAGGTCATTACTCCATGCTTTTTTTTTTTAATCTATTCAGAATGACTGGCCTAAATACACAAAGTGATTCTCAAGTTTTGACTAGATGATGATGTGTGGACTTGTTGATGTACTATCAGCAGCAGTAGTTTATTTTGGGAGCAACAGAGGTAGGAAGGGGCTAAGAGACACAGGCAGAGGCAGAGACAGAAATTCAACATATGCAGAATTTAAAGTTAACATCAGGCAAAGAAGATCATTGGAGATTACATTTCTCTGAGTTTTTAATTTCTAAATTCAATTTATGAATGGTAATCTGACTTAATAGTAAGTGATTTTATGTGTATCAATAATATCCCTCCAATTATAATATTATGAGTTCTGCTAAAGCACAAAACCTTGAGATCTAGTCCTTGGTTTTCTTGTACCCAACCCCCCCGCCCCTTTTTTTCAAATCCCACAGAGTATATACATTGTACTTGACAAATATTTACTGGTGAATGAATAAATGTGAATGACATTTGAAGGATGACTGGTTTCAGAACAAACTCATATTTGCCACATTGGAAGGAGCTAAGGATTAAAAACATCAGATTTCCTACAGATAAGTACCAACTTTGCCAGTAATAGTTTTCATCTGGTAAATTATATTAGTCTGAGACTTATTGCTTAAGCCAGGACTAAATAAAACTACACACCATAAGATCTTTGTTCTCTTACTGCATTAATTCATCTACTAATCAGTGTCTTATTCATCCTGGAATAACCTATTTTCTGTAAAAATGGGTTTGCTGTATTTTCACACCTTCATTAAAAGATGAGCTGCCATTTGTTGCTTACTTAACAAACACTTTTACTTTGAAAGTTATTTTTCAGATGCAGTTCTACTACTATCTAGATCAGTGTCAAAGAAAAAGAAATTAAGATGAAAAAAATTACTTGTGAATGAGTTGTACAGTTCTGCCTAAACATTATTAGTTCCATGAAGGGGAACAGTAAAATGCTATACAATTTCTTTGTAGAAATAAATTGTTTCCAGGCACTGGTGGCTCATGCCACTGGCGATAAAGCTGAAATTTGAGGATAGCAGTTCAAAACCAGCCCAGGCCTGAAAGTCCATGAGACTCTTATTTTCAATTAAACACCAGAAAAACCAGAAGTGGTGCTGTGGCTCAAAGTGGTAGAGCACTAGGCCTAAGCTGAAGAGCTCAGGGACAATTCCCAAACCCAGAGTTCAAGCTCCGTGAATGAAGAAAAGAAAAATCATTATGGAATTTGTTTGCATAAATGTACATATATATGTATATATGTATACACATACACACATGCACATATACATATATACGTACATTTATGCAAACAGATTCTATATGTTCAAATATTGGGGTCCATATTTGAAAAGAAAACAGTTTTAAAGAATGGTTGAATCAATGGTTAAAACTTGAGAAATACTGACAGAAGCAGACTTGGTAGAGGTTGAAGTGGTTATTCCTTGAGAAGAGGCATTAGGGGATGTAGCCAAAATTGTCATTCTCTTCTCATTCTATGTTTTTACATTCTTGATTGTCTTTATTTAAACGTTACTTTTCAGGACTTATGAAGCGGGGAGTATATTCCAGACTCTGAAATGTAAGACCCTGTTGTCTTGTGGAGAGGTCACTGGAAGTGACAGCAGTGACTTCCACCCTATGGGAAGAGATATTTGACAGACAATACCAGTCTCAGCTACCTGAAATAGTCTCTTAGCTCTGCTCAGGATATCTGTGTAGCATTCCTTAGGTATCCTTCGCTAGGTGATTGGACTGAGAGGAAATCTGCCTTACTTTTCCTTAAGTCAACTGACCTGTCTGAGTTGTACATGGAAAAAAAATCCAATTTTGATAACTGTCCAAATGTGAAGATTACTGCATTGAGCCTGGAAAAATTAACATGCAGATCTGAGGTGTTTGAAAACTGACAGAAGTGCTATATTTTGCCTCAGGAATTTAAAGTTCTTCCTGTAGCTAGGGATGTGACACATTTCTTATGGCAGTCTGCTTATGATTCAGATTTTGAGGTGTGAATTTTTGTTTGGTTCCTAATGTATAATGTACAGATTGGAGGGTAGGAAGGGATGCATACGGTGTTTTTACTCCCATAAATTTGTATTTGTTTACTATGACGCTAAGATTAAGGAGTGAGTGAGATACTGGCTTACTCCAGGAGGACATAAAAGTCCTCTTTTTTTAAATTTTTTGATATTTAAACAGATGCATTGGAATTGAGCACAATTGAGCAATTAACAGGATAAATTGCTCTAATAGCATAGCTAAAGAAAATAAAAATATTTGTCACAGGCATTTATCCTCAGGCTGACATTATGAAAGAAGAAAATATATTAAGATTTTACAATGTTCTTTTCTTTCCTAATGTATTTAGCAGGTTGAGTTTAAAAGTCATTTTATTTTCTTTAGTTTTTTTCCTCAATTCCCTCTCAGTCTTTCCAAGTTTATTTATATTTTGCCTCAGCTGATTAACTAATAATAAAGAAGTGAACTGTGGCTTTCAATTCTTAATTTTGTACAAAGATACCAGGCCTGTGATTGAGACCAGTGCTGGTAAGAGGTAGCTCTGTTTTTATTTATTTATTTATTTATTTATTTATTTATTTATTTATTTATTTATTTATTTGTTGGTTGTGGGGCTTGAACTCTGGGCCTGGGCGCTGTCCCTAAGCTCTTCAGCTCAAGGTTACCGCCCTACCCTGAGCCACAGCCCCACTTCCCCTTTTCTAGTGATTAATTGAAAATAAGAGTCTCATGTTTTTTAGTGCCCTGTCTGGCTTTGAACTGTGATCCTCAGATCTCAGCCTCCTGAGTAGCCAGGATTAAGGCGTGAGCCACTGTGCCTAACTTAGATCTTTTCTTAGAAGTATCATACATTTTTTTATCATGTCCTAGGGATAAGTATAGTCAAATTCCTCTATAATTACATTTATTATGATATTCCATTGAATAGAACTTATTTTTTCTGTCACATTGTATCTGCCCACTGATAAGTCTCTATCTCTAATTTGTCCCTCATCCCAATGTGTGTGTGTGTGTGTGTGTGTGTGTGTGTGTGTGTGTGTGTGTGTGTGTATGTGTGTGTTTGTATTGGGGCAGACAATAGCCCTAATTGATGTAAGCAAAAAGAGATGTTGAGGTTTTATTCCTTATTTGAATCATTTAATGGAGAAAATAGTAAACCTCCTCAGGATGGTGACATCTTTGTGACATAGCAAAGTATCTGGTGTATATTCATGATGTCAACTCACCATATATGTTCTTTACTTTGTTGTTATTTTTCCTCTTTATATTTTTATTATTTAATAGTTGTACCAAAAGGTGACAATTTTATGTCAGATTATGAGTATAATGCATCAGTCTAATGTGTCTAATGTGGATCGCTCTTCAAAACAGGCAAATTTTACTCTAGCTTTATTTTATCTGGTAGTTTCCAATAGACAAAGACCATAATATGCTTCAGTCTGATGAAATAGGCCATAAAATTCTTCATAGCTAAGTACAGGCATTTTGGTCATATAAAGGTCTTTACTTCCAGTAAGGAAAAAAGAACCTTTTATAAAATGTAACTTTGATAATAATGGTATAAAATAAAGCCATTTAATGTTATCTTTATGAAAGAATTATTTTTGTTGTTTAAGTTGCATGGAAATTTTTGGTGTTGTACTAAATGAATGCTCCTAGTTAGTTAGCATACCTATATTGGTAGATGCCACGGAAGCAGGACATTTGGGAAATTTTTACTACTATTGATTTGTTTGGTGGTGATTCTTGTAGTAAGAGAAAGTAGAGTACATTGCCATTAGAGCATTATATTTCCAGGCAGCTAGAGAATTCTTGAAGTGTTAATACCTTCTTATACAACAGAAAAATTTTAAGTGGAACTGCCTAGCATTTAGTAGGATTCTTTAAAATGCAAGGTTTGGACATTATGTTAAGACTAAATTAAAATCAGTTTTCTCAATAAATTCTTCATAAAATAATGATTAGAAAGTGGGCATCTAAGGGTGCAGATTTTGCTTAGATAAAAAGTTATGCCCAGGTGGCAACTGTGGCAGTGGATAAGGCCAGTGTGGCAGACTAGATACACCTGAGAGTTTCTGTATGCAAGTAAAATATTTTAAGGAACATATAGAGCATTTCATTTGAACCCTTTGTTTGAAGGGAAATAGCCGTGCTATGCTATTTGTTAATGGAATTCTGAAATCTATCAGATCAGAGATAGAAACAAGAATGAGGCAATAAAATCAGTGCTTCACAAATGAGGGTTATGAGTATTGGAGACAGTATATTTAAGGGACCTAGATAACTTATGACACTAATACATTGTAAAATTTCAGCACATGATTGATTTATATGGTGAATTTCACTTTTTTTTGGGGGGGGGCATTATAAATGCACTGTGCCACTTGAGCCACAGCACCACTTCTGGTTTTCTGGTGTTTAATTGAAGATCAGAGTCTCATGAACTTTCTCATGCCTGGGCTGGCCTTGAACTGCGATCCTCAGATCTCATCCTCCTGAGTAGTTAGGGTAATAGGCATGAGCCACCAGTGCCCAGCTGACATAAACTTTTTATTTTGCTTTCATATTCACAAAGATCTAAACTCATAAGAATACTTAGAGTAGTTACTTAAGAACATAAGTTCTTATATGTGATCTATCTAGTGATCCTTTTGGTGGCATAAAATCTAAGAGGAATCAGAAAACAAAACAGGAGAAGCATGCTACCTCCTGTAAAAATGTCATCTGTTGACATTCCATCATTTAACACAGTTCCACAATGCACTGCTCTGGCACTAAATGAGGTTTTCATTTTTTATTCAGACTCCTACTGTTTTCTGCTAAAGGCACTGGTATCATAAACTATTATCTTCCTGACTATACATAATCCTTTTTACATTTAAATACAAATTATGTGTGTTTTAGAAAATATATTCTTTTTACAGCAACTCTTTTAAGAGAGTTTTGAAATTCAACTAAATCCAGGTCTACTAAGTATATGTAGGCTTTACTACTGACTTTTATTTGACACTAAAAAGACAGCCTTTTGGTGCTTCTCTGTAGGATTTCCTGCATGTTAAATGAAGAGAACAGCTGCCACCCACTCATTTCAAATTAAAGTGATTCATAAGAATCACACATGTGAAGACCTTGTAAGGAGTAGGAAAGTGCTAGCTCAGCCAAATCTATTTGAGAGTGAAGGACACTGTTCATGTCCTTACTGTTTGCATAAGAATTAAATTCTCTGTCTCTCTACTAACTGCAAACCCAAGCCAGAAAAGCAATCTTGAAGATCTTAAAATAGAAACAAAAGTTGTGAGACCATTTTGCAATAAAAACTAGCTAAGGATGTGATTATCACACCAGATCTTTATATAAAAAGATATTCATAGAAAATGTTAATGACAGGTTTCTTTCTTAGACATGATAATATCATGAAAGAAACAGATTTCTAAAATTTCAGCTTATGGTGGAGGGGGGATGTCTTTTCTTTTTTCCTTTTTCTTTCCCTAAGTCATGCTGTTGGTAGGTCTCTATACAGGGCATTATTTGACATTTTTCAATAATAGTAATTTAAAGTCAGAAAAAAGTCATTACATACTGAGTTCTTCTTTTGCCAGTAGGTATTTCAATATTTTTCAGCCAAAATATAAACCTAAACCTGGCATACTTTTCTTGTCCTAGGAATTATCAGGAAATTTCATATCATCAAAGATGATATGAAGAAAACTAGTGAGTTGGCAAATGTAATAATGACACTGGCTAAAAATTTAGCTCATGATATTATAATATCTAGTTGTACTGTCTTATATATTAGCACAGAAAAACTGAAAAACACACAAACATAAAAACAATAGAATTGGCCACAGTCTCACTCAGAGATTAACACTGGTAATATTTGTGTTATGGCATTTGATTTCTGTGCATGGATTATATGCTTCTGCAGAATTGACTAGAGTACATATGTCTTCATTTGTTAATTTCTCAACTCTGCCTTTTTTATGAGAATCTTGAGGTTTAATTAATTTTTAAAATTTTTTTCTTTTTTTATTGTGATTAATAGAAGGGTTACATTATATTCACAGTATAAAAGGTGCATAACTTCACAAACATTGATACCCTTTCTCATGACATGGTCCCCATTTCCCTCCCACACTCCCCCTGCTTACCTTGATTTCCCCGCTTCCCTATCCAATTTCAAATAACCAATTAAGCACATATAAAATATATCAGATAACAAGGTGAAATATTGTAACAATATGAGATAAGCAAGGGATGGCAAAAGAGATGAGAGATAACATCGTACATGAAGAACAACAGTCATTCATTATGTGGCTTTTGTTTCCTTATCCTGGAGTTCCTTACATTTAGTGTCTTACTATTTGGCCTAATGTCTCTAGATTTTGTTCTATTGTAAATGTCTGCTAGGAGAGCCCAAGGTTTCTACTGATTATGACAAATGAGGGAGACTATTGGGCCTATGTTCCTTTGAGTCTGGCTTACATCATTTAATATGATTTTTTTCTAAGTCTTTCCATTTCCTTACAAATGGGGTGATGTCATTTTTTCTGACAGCAGCATAGAATTCCATTGTGTATAAATACCAAATCTTGTTGATCCACTCATCAACTGAGGGGCATCTGGGTTGGTTCCATATCTTTGCTATGGTAAACAGTGCCGCAATGAACATTGTTGTGCTGCTGGATTTAGTATGTCCTTGTTTCTGGATGATTGGGTAAATGCCAAGTAGTGGAATTGCTGGGTCATAGGGGAGCTCTATGTTTAGTCTTTTGAGGAACTGCCATACTGCTTTCCATAGTGGTTGAACGACTTTGCACTCCCACCAATAATTAAGTAATTTTTTAAGCAATCAGAGACCATTCTAGTTAGCATAACTTACAAATTTCTCCTCACTTTCTAGAAAGAAATACAGATAAAAAAAAAGACAAAACAAAATTGATATAGTATTTCGTGTACATAGAGTAGTGTACTCTAGTTGTTGGGACTAACAACAATCATTCATTATGTGACTTTTGTTTCCTTATCCTGGAGGTCCTTACATTTAGTGTCATACTATTTGGCCTTATGTGTCTAGATTTTGTTCTGTTGTAAATCTCTGGTAGGAGAGCCCAAGTTTTCTACTGATTATGACAAATGAGGGAGTCTCTTGGGCCTATGTTCCTTTGAATCTGCCTTACTTCACTTAATACGATTTTTTCTAAGTCTTTCCATTTCCTTACAAATGGGGCGATGTCATTCTTTCTGACAGGAGCATAGAATTCCAGTGTGTATAAGTACCACATCTTGCTGGCCGAACTGGTTAAGCACCTGCAGAAAAATAAAGTTGGATCCTTCTTTGTCACCCTGCACTAGAATTAACTACAAATGGATCAAAGACCTCAAGGTAAAACCTGACACACTGAAAACTTTACAGGAAGGAATAGGAGATACACTAGGCCTCCTTGGCACAGGCTGAAACTTTCTTAATAAAGACCAAGAAACACAACAAATCAGAGGAAGGCTGGATAAGTGGGACTGCATTAAACTGCAGAGCTTATGTATGGCAAAGGACATAGCTAGTAAATTAATTAGGAAGCCTACAGAATGGAAGAAGATCTTCACTAACCATATAACAGACAAAGGCCTCATATCTAAAATATATCAACAGCTCCAAAAATTGAATCACTCCAAAAGTAAACTCCAAAGTAACAACCATCCCATTAAAAGATGGGCCAAAGACTTAAAGAGAGTCTTCTCTGAAGAAGAAACAAAAATGGCCTATAGACACATGAAGAAATGCTCGACATCTCTGGCCATAAAAGAAATGCAAATCAAAACAACTCTAAGATTCCACCTCACTCCAGTTAGAATGGCCAGGATCAAGAAAACTAATAACAACAGATGCTGGAGGGGATGTGTCCAGGAGGGATCACTACTGCACTGTTGGTGGGAGTGCAAACTTGTTCAACCACTGTGGAAAGCAGAATGGCAGTTCCTCAAAAGACTAAACATTGAGCTGCCCTATGACCACTACTTGGCATTTACCCAATCATCCAGAAACAAGGGCATACTAAACCCACTAGCACAACGATGTTCACTGCAGCACTAGCAAAGATATGGAACCAACCCAGATGTCCCTCAGTTGATGAATGGATCAACAAGATGTGGTATTTATACTCTGTCTTTTTTCATGAGTATCCTAATTGATGTTCCAGTGTTCAAATAAACTTTTTAATGCATACAGGGTACTGAATTATATGGATTTCCTCAGTTCTGAAGAATTCTGATTATTTCAACTCTTGATTGCCAACTCCCAGGCTGACCAAATTTGGCTATAAACTCAGTGCTTCTGGAGTGCTTCTCAGAGTGCATCCTGAACTTAATTAACAATATAGCCTAATGATCATGACATAGATTTTGGGCAAAGGCATTCAGAAGCCGTACTTCAAATACTTCACGCTTAAAAGAAGGACTTGCCTTTCCATTTGACCTGATAGAAATGCTTAATGGGCAACAAGAGATATAAAGCATTCTATGTAAAGGCAGTAAAGGGTCAAATGGTTGTAAAAGTGGCTTTGTGTTTAACGCTGAGTCGTGATGGATTTGGATTACACAGAAGATCTCTTGAGACTGACCCTGGAGATGCAGTGTAGAAACTGAGTGGATACACTGCTGTGTTAAAGCTGCTTAATGCAGCCAGCACCGTGGAGAGGTTCTTCAGGAAGCCGTGGTAAACTCTAGAGTCAAAAAGGAGAGAATAGGATGAATCATGATTTGCCTAAACAGATAACATGGTTCCTTTAGTCTCATGCCAGACACATGTTTTTGTAGTTTTTTATAAAGCTAATATCATAAGGAAGAAGAGTTATGTCCTGGTTGATACTTATTAAACCCACATTCAGGCATCTCCTTATAATAAGTAAATGCTATTGTTTCTTCATCTTGTGTTGATTCCTGATTTTTCATCTTATGGGTGAAGGGATTTTGACCGTATAGTGTATATAATATAAATAGTGTATAAATATAAATGAAGCATGCTCAACAGGAGCTGCATTGCCTTTGGTTTTAAATATTTTATTGCTTAAAATAATGTTTCCACATTGTGCAAAGTTATACATACAGGATGAGTAATGTAGACTGAATATAATGTAACCTTAGTGTCAATTCAGGACTTTGAAGTAAGTGGAGATTTATTATTTTTTTGTCAGTCATGGGGCTTGCACTCGGGGCTTGGGTCCTGTTCCTGAGGTCTTCAGCTCAAGGCTATTGCCCTAGCACTGGAACCACAGGCCCGCTTCTCATTTTCTAGTGATTAATTGGACATAAGAGTCTCACGTTCTTTAGTGCCTGGGCTGACTTTGAACTGAAGTCCTCAAATCTCAGCCTCCTGAGTAGGAGATTTAATTTTTTTCAAGTCCATTAGCATTTTTGAGCTACTGTTTTACTACTTGGCTATGGCAGGTTCTCACTAAATATGTTAATCAAAATATAAGTAAACAGTCAAGTAAATAATTGACTTGTAACCTCCGCAAGAGGTCTACAAAGTGAAGTTTATATATATTGATGCTATCTAGA
The DNA here is from genome assembly GCF_031878675.1 of Megascapheus bottae. Classification (NCBI taxonomy): domain Eukaryota; kingdom Metazoa; phylum Chordata; class Mammalia; order Rodentia; family Geomyidae; genus Megascapheus; species Megascapheus bottae. The sequence continues at coordinate 56,528,042 of NC_143515.1, forward strand.
TATGAATGTGGAAAATGGCAGGAAATAGAGAAATTCATTCAAGATCATGGAACTGATGAATGTTAAGCCAGGAGCTGAATGCATGCTTCTTATATGGATTCTAACACTGTGCATATTACCATAGTAGCATCTCGTTCATTAAAAGAATGAGCGTATAACAAGTGTTTTTCCACAAGAGGCATATTAATCATCATTATTATAGTAGTTTCAGGTAATAATTTCAGACTTGAAAACTACCACAGTAGTAGGTGGCAGAACATCTCTAATATCTTTTTCAGAGGACAATCCTCAATTATCTCACCTTTAAGTACCATTGATAAGGTTACCATAGTGGACCTTTTTTTAATCTGACCCATGGAGAAGACGTTTTTACTATTATTTTGAGTAAATTGGTGTTGAACAGTTGATTGTAATGGCTGGTTACATAGATGTAATGCACTTTCATAACATCAAACATCAGAATTGTCGAGTGTGAGATTGCCTGGGAAGTGGTAACCATCTATTTCGCTCTTAAACTACCAGTTTATAAGCATGATCAATATTATTCCTTTCATAATTCTCCCTCATACCTACAGTAAACTCCACTTATTGCCTCAAATTTCCTAGCATTTTCTTTATAAACTGATGTGTTGACTAGAACCTCTTTGTTCAACTGCTTAAAGACAATAAAATTATATTTAAAAAACATGCTCTACCATCAGCTTCGGCTACAAAGCTAGTGAGAGCCCAATCTGGTCTATATATAGAGAGAACTTGTCTCAGAAACCTAAAACAAAACAAACCTGCTATTTATCTGACCCATAATCAGGTATAAATAAATTCAATTGCAGAAGTATAATCATGTATGGCTTCACTTTGTATGTTTAATTCTATTGCCTTAAAACGTAACTCTTTCCTTTTCCTTTTCCTTAACCTGTACCTGCCTCAAAATGGAAAACAGACAAATAGCCTGGATGCTTTTACTTTGGGTTCCAGAAGGACATTCAAACCAGATAACATCTTTTCCCTTTTTGGAACATTTGATCTTGGTCTCAACCTTTACTGCAATAAATATCCAATGTTTTATCTTTCCCTGCTTTTTTCAGTCCATTTTCAAAAATCTGAAGAGGCATGCCATCTTCCTTTTAGAATCCTCATTATGCACATAATAAAACTTAACATACCCCTCTTGGTTTTGGGTGTCGTATTATCAGGATTAATATCCAAATCAAATGTCAGACAGAGATCTACCCATCTTTTCAAAGTAACCACAACAGAAAAGGTGATGACACTAGAGCCTTATTCAATATAAACCTTTACACTTTAATTCTCATTTCACTGGCAAATACCTTGGGGTGTAACGCATTTTTAACCTATTTATGATCTCTGGTTTTAGGTGGACAGTGAAGGGAAATTTCCTTGTCCCTTTTCTCTGCAATATTCTAACCTTACTCTTACCGAAATTGTTCCAGTAGCAATTTCTGTATGTTAAGCATTGGTCTCTGTTCCAAATGCATTTGCAACTCATCCCAGAAGAATGTATGTTTAAAGACCCTAATGGCTCTAAGTACATTTATCAAATGTTTTTACTTGATAAAATAGGCCTAAGTCAATGCCTTGCATGCTAGAATCAGAGTGAGATGACAGACACAGCAAAGAAACGAAAACAGAGAACAGAAAAATGTAAAAGAGAAAGCAGCTCTACTTGATTTGGGAAACTTACATATTTTTATGAACCGAAATAAACTAGGGATAGGAATGATGCTTTAAAACTGTCTACTTTCTTGAAAACTCCTGGAGATATTAAATAGTAATAGAGGTATAGAGTTCAGCCTCATTAAACTTCCAGTTTAACAGAGCATCAGCTTAATCAATAGTGTATAAGGTATACTGGGGTTTCTGGAATCATAAGGTCCCTGGGTCCCACAAGGAAAGGTACTTCAGTGGTTGTTTTACGAGACACTACACTTTCATTGTGTCACACAATTTGGTGCTTAATATTTTCATGTGTTCTCTAATGTTGTTTTAGAAACAAGATGTAAAAGAGCATTAACTAGACTCACCTTGGAGAAAGAAAGCTGTACATGTCTTCAAAAGGTAATTTGATAAGTAACTTCATGTTTGCAGTTCAATAGTATGCATATCTAGCTGAATTGCCTTGATCAGAAAAGTAAGACAAGAGGGGAGGCCATTAGAGTTAGTGGAAATTCATGAGATGGGTGATGTGATGTTCTAATTATCACTCTGGATTGTCACCAAACTACAACAACTCAATTGCAGACAGATATTTTGTTGGGGGAGAGGGAGAGCAGAAAAGGGGAAAGAGAGAGGGAGGGAAAGGAAGAGGGATGGGGGAGAGAGAGAGAGAGAGAGAGAGAGAGAGAGAGAGAGAGAGAGAGAGAGAGAGAGAGAGAGAGAGAGAGAGAGAGAGTGTTTTGTTCCCGAGTTTGAATAAAATAAAGGTACCAGCAGTACCTAGAATCTATGGCATCATCCACATGAAGCATTCAGTGTGGTGCTGTTCTTCCAAATAGATCCTAAGGTTTCTTCAGTCAGGAGTCCTGGTATACTTTTATCAATATAATGTGTGGGCTGGTCATACATTTAATTTTTTAAAAAATGAATCCTATGGTTTCTGAACAGTCAAAATTAATGTTTGGTTTTGGATCTGAATGTGGCGCGTAATGACAAAGGAGAATGGACTCGACTACTATTTCTGCATCTGTCAGCTCTGAAGATTGCTGCCTGCTCAGGGTTTCCATTGTATGGGCAGCCTCGTTTGTCTGCCTTTCTGGTATTCTGTGATGTTCTCTTGTTCAGAGCCAGGCCTGCTGGATGTGATTACACACCAGGAGGACGAGTGTGCCCCAGGAGAGCAGTGTGTGTGTTGGTTTCCTGTGCCCAGTGGTTGGATGGATTGGCTTTGTACTGCCTGTCAAAATGCATAATCTTGTGGACTAGAAAGGTCACAGTCATTTCCTGTGTGGATATTGCAAAGCTACTGAATGAATTCCTGACCAGGAAATGCCCTTTGTCAATATACACCAGGGGGAAAACCCTGTGCTATATATAACAGGATTTACTTCCAAGGACTTTGCACTTCCAAGAGAAATGAATAATCAATGCTGGCAAAAATGCATTGCCCAAGAAGTGGTCATGCTGCTCATTATATTAACACTTGCTGCTAATAGTTCGCTCTGTCATTAGATTAGGAAATCTCTCTAAATTGGCATATTTTTTATTATTGTCATTGAGGGTTATTTTTTTTCCCTATTGAGTTTTTCCATGACATTTTCCATTCAAACCTCCCGACCAGCCAACTCCTTTATGTTGCCAACTCTCTTTGTTTACCCAAGAAATTTTATTCATGCTTCAAGTATGGTGATATTTCACCAGTCTGGGTTTCAGATTCTCTTGAAATTATAGATTTTTTTTCTGACTACAAAGTTTAGAGTCAGAGCCTTTGGAAGTTCAGGCCTAGTATCTGCGTTCATGAATGCATTATACTTCATTTGGAAGATGAATTAGTGCACTGGATCTTTATTAAAAACAGTATGTCCCACGTGCCCTAGCTCAGCAAATTTAGAAGACTACGGCAAGGTCTTAAAATCTAAAATCTCCCTTCTAACATGACATCCTGGGGTTTTTACAGGCCATGCTTGATATTGCCCAAGTGAAAGCTATAAAAGGTACCCAATAATTTCTGTGTGTTTAATGTAATTACAACCAAACTGTTTAGTATTTTCACTGATAGTTGTTTCTAATCTAATTGGATAGACCTTCAAAAGTTCATTTTCCCACAGGTAGATATATTCAAAGACAAATAAAAGACAAGAGAAATTAAAGGTAGTATAAAATATAGGTCTATCAGGGAACTAGTAGAATATTGACAAATATTGGCAATACAGACAATACACACTGGATAAAACTAGGAAAAATAACCAAATTATGATATAGTTAAGTATGAAAAATATTAATACACAGAAACACAGCTAACTAAATACAAATTTTCTTATTAACACATGATAATGAATTCTTTATAACATTATATAACACATGATAATACATTCTTCTTTGGAGACAGATTCTTCTAGCTCATACTTTACTAAAGATTTGGGGGATGGAGCATAGAAAAGCATCATGTACACACACATGCACACATATGAGTGTGCGCGCGCGCACACACACACACACACACACACACACAAACACAAACACAAAGAGAAAAGTTTTATCACATATTATTAGGAAGCCTAAGGAATGTGGGTTAGTAAATAAATTCACTTTAAATGTCTTTTAAACTTTTCTAATAGAACCTGTATTTTTTTCCAATTAAAACTTTAATGATTTTCCTGTGATGAAAAGATGTGCATTTGAAAAAGTAGAAGTAGACATGTTCTTTTATTCAGATGAATTGCCTGGTAGTAAAATCCGAACATGAATTTCGAGGGTAGCTATTTTCATACCTATGCTGGTGGTTATGTGGTGACTAAACATTTTGATTTTTCTTAGTGAAGGTTTTCCTGAGATAGAGTACTATTATCATTGCTGAAGCAGAGCAAGTTGTGGGTAAACCTGGAAGAGTTGTTCAACAAAATCCATTGTCTCCACACTCTCTACTCCATGATGTATAAATACTAGATGGATAATGATTGGTCTGATGCAAAATCTTTCATCATGTGATTTATTCAGATACAGATCATACCAAAAATATTCTTTTTATGAGTGTGAACTGAAGGATTTTTGCTTAATAGGCTGGAGAGGCCTTCCCTTTCAGAGCTGACTTATGTTTATTTAGAGAGGAAATAGAATTGCTACAGCTATTTTTGCTACAATGAAGAAATTAAATCCTGGGATGAAACTGACACAAGAGAATGAGTTCTAAGCATATAAAACAGTGGAACTATATTCAACCTTATTTTCTTGTACCCAAACTAGGATTATTTAATCATTATCTATATAATCAGTGCTGCATGATAAGATGAAAACATTTAGAGAATTATAAGACTTGATTTTGTATCACTAACGGTTCAAGGGAAGATGTGAGAAAAAGAAATGTACTCATTACCGATGTAATGTCCTCTGTACATTACCTTAACAATTAACAATAACAAGACATAGAAATTCCTTTTCCGTTTGTACACAATGGAATTCTATGCTGCTGTCAGAAAGAACGACATCGCCCCATTTGTTAGGAAATGGAAAGACTTAGAAAAAATCATATTAAGTGAAGTAAGCCAGACTCAAAGGAACTTAGGCTCAATGGTTTCCCTCATTCGTCATAATCAGTAGAAACCTTGGGCTCTACTAGCAGAAATCTGCAATAGAGCAAAATCTTGATACATAAGGCCATATAATGTGAAGCTAATTGAAAGGACCTCCAGGATATTGAAACAAAAGCCATATAATGAATGATTGTTGTCCTTAATGTACTATGTTGTCTCTCATCTCCTTTGCTGTCCCTTGGGTATCTCATATTGGTATAGTATCTCACTTTGTTATCTGATATATTGAATTTATTTGTATTTGGATATTTGAAATTTGATAGGGAAGGGGGGAAAACCAAGACAGGTTGGGGGTGTGGGGGGGGAGGGAAATGGGTACCAAGACATGGTGAAAGGGTATCAATGTATGTGAATTAATGCACCTTCTATCTGGCAAATATCATGTAACCCTTTTACTAATTACAATAAAAAAAAGAAATTCCTTTTCCAATTACCAAAATGGCCTGCCAAATTTATTCTTAGTCATTTTAAATTATTTATTCATTAAATAAATATACTAATTAGTTGATGATAATTTACTGCCTGTCAGGAATTAAGAATATGGAAATAATGATATCATAAGTAACTACTTTTAGAACATAATAAAACCATAAAAGATATACTCAATATAGATGCCCTTCATGGTTTTATATATTAGGATTGGTGGGGAGTGGGAGAGAATTAAGTTTCGGGAAATAAATTTAGTATCTATACTGTAGACAAGTATGTGACATGTACTTCCTTCCAGGAAGATCTGTAATGCAATTGCTGTGACTTCAAGAATCTTAAAAG